>NC_073260.2:94090384-94400288 GCF_029289425.2 Pan paniscus | reverse complement strand
AAAAGGCCCCTATGCCTTCAGTGAGTTTTAAATTTAAATCAGTGAGGAAAACAAACACAAACTGAATTTCAGTACAAAAAGTGGTAACAATGTAAAGAAAGACAAAGAAGGAAACAGATGTTTCAAGAGAAATATTCCTCCTCTCTGACATAGAAGTAGGACCTTAACACTTTGGTAAGATTTCACTGAATACAGACTGAAGATGAAGTAACAATTTCAGACTGAGGAAAAAATATGAATAAAGGAAGAGAGATACACAAAATGTTCAATATGTTAAAATATCACTGTTTGGGGAATAGAAAAGGAAGTAATGGAACATTTGGCTAGAAATGTAAGTAGGTCAAAGGCAGATCATGGAAGTTTTCAGATGCCTGGTGACAATAAGTTTCTTTAAACATTAGCGAGATATTGTAGGTTTGGGGTTATTCGATGGGATGTTATCTGGTATCTAATAACACTGATGAATTTTCACAACATAATATATAATATAGAATTGAAGATAGAATTCTGGCTAATGCCTGACTTTAGCAGAAGAAATATGCTGGTCCATAGGCTGCTATAACTCTGAATATGCATACATGTATGTATAGATGTATACATGCACGGATGTATTGTGTATATATGAAGACAAATCTATTAATTTTTATTTCTTGACAGTTTTTAACATTTATAGAGATTGAACAATGTTAGATACCCCTGATGTAACTGAAAATTACTATATGATTTTTTATATAACTTTAATGATGAAACTGATTATATCAATGTGTTTTCTTACATGGAACCACACGTCATTTCCTGGAAGAAACCTCATTTAGTCATTTAGTCATAGTGTTCTGGGTTTTTTTTTTTTTTTTTTTTGGTATGCTCTTGGCATGTCTGCAAACATTTATATAAGATTTTTCATCAATATTCATAATAAAGTTTGTAGCTTTCTTTTATGGTGCAATCTTTTTATATTTTAGGATCAATATGTAGCAGCTTCATAAAACAAATATAGAAGTTTTTATTCTATTTCTATGATCTGGATGATTTAGGTAGCTTTAATACTATATTATTCTTAAAGATTTGGTAGAATTCTGTGAAGTTTTCTGAGTCTGGTGATTTCTGTTGGGGCTGCATTTTTTTAAAACTTGAATTCTATTACAGTATTATGTTTATTTAGATTTGTTATTTCTTTTCCCATTGTCTTCTTTTGTATGGCATTTGGCCTGTTTATATTTTCTGTCACTACTGAAGTAAATTTTGGATGGTTTCACCATTCTTTAAAAATTACTGTTTAGTTAGATTGTAAAAGTAAATTTATAATATTATAATTTCTTCTTTTTGATTGCTATCCCTTTTTGCCAATTTCAAGTTTCTATCTTGTAGTTTATTTTCTTTTTCTTTTTTTTTTAACACTTGAAGTTGTGACATACATGTACAGAACGTGCAGGTTTGTTACATAGGTATACAGGTGCCATAGTGGTTTACTGCACCCATCAACCCATCATCTACATTAGCTATTTCTCCTAATGCTATCCCTCCCCTAGCCCCCAACCCCCACAACAGGCCCCGGTGTGTGATGTTCCCCTCCCTCTGCCCATGTGTTCTCATTGTTCAACTCCCGCTTATGAGTGAGAACATGCGCTGTTTGGTTTTCTGTTCTTGTGTTAATTTGCTGAGAATGATGATTTCCGGCTTCATCCATGTCTCTGCAAAGGACATGAACTCATCCTTTCTTATGGCTGCATAGCATTCCATGGTGTATATGTGCCACATTTTCTAACCAGCTAGCATCATAAAGACAGGATCAAATTCACACATAATGATATTAACCTTAAATGTAAACAGGCTAAATGCCCCAATTAAAAGACACAGACTGGCAAATTGTGTAGAGTCAAAACCCATTGGTGTGCTATATTCAGGAGACCCATCTCATGTGCAAAGGCACACGCAGGCTCAAAAAAACAGGATGGAGAAATATTTACCATGCAAATGGAAAGCAAAAAAAAAAAAAAAAAAAGCAGGAGTTGCAATCCTAGTCTCTGATAAAACAGACTTCAAACCAACAAAAATCAAAAAAGACAAAGAAAAGCATTACATAATGGTAAAGGGATCAATGCAACAAGAAGAGCTAATTATTTTCTTTTTTGAATTTGCTAGTGATTTGTTGAGTTTGCAGAATTTCTTAAAAATTAATTGATTTTTGGATTTATATTAGGTTGTCAGGCAAATTACAGATTACCCAGTTAAATTTGTATTTCAAAAAGTAAACACTGAAAAACGACACGTAATTCCTACAACACATAATTTTTTAGTATAAAATTGTTCCAAATATTACATGGGGCAAACCTATACTAAAATTACCTGTTGCTCATCTGAAATTCAAATTTAAATAGACATTCTCTATTTTAATTTCCAAAATATATCAATACTATTTATTTATTCTAAACTTTCCTTATTTTTGTTTTCTTATGTTTTATATATTTTCATCTTCATTAATTCCTTGCTTCTGTTCCCTTTGGTTTTCTATTGTATTATTTCCCTTTGTTTTTTAGATTGGTGTTTAATTAATGTTTTTTTTTTACTTTTACTAATAAAAGTACTTATGTAGATAAATGCTCTTTAATATATCATGTTTTCATTACCACTAAATTCAAGAAAGTCTGACATCTTATTTTTTAAATTTCTTTTTTGACCCAAGTTTTAAAAACTACATTTAAAAAATAACAGGTGGAAGGGTTTTTAACTTTGTTATTAATTTATAATTTTAATGCATTATGATAAAAATGCTGTTTGGACTATTTATATGATTTTAAATTTATTGCATGTTTCTTTGTCATCTAAATTTTAATCAACTTGTTCTAAATGTATGATGTATATTTTTAGTAGAGTCGGGGTTTCACTGTGTTAGCCAGGATGGTCTCGATCTCCTGATCTCATGATCTGCCCATCTCGCCTCCCCAAAGTGCTGGGATTACAGGAGTGAGCCATCTTTCATATCAATTATGGTTCTTATAATTTTTACTGGTTTATTTTGTACATTTAATATGACTTCATTGAGAAGGTTTAATAAAGTTTCTTCTTATTACTGTATTTCTATTTTTCTTGAATCTGCTGTACTTCTGTTTTATGAAAGTTATTGCTTTATTACTGTGTGCATACATATTAATAAGTGTTGTCGTGATAGCATGACATGACATGATCTGATAGCATAACTTTTTCTGTTTAAATCCTTTTTTGTGTGAATTCTATTTAGTCAAATAGAAAGACTGTGACTTCTGCTTTTTAAAGTATGTTTATACTTGTCTGTTATGCCTTTGTTGATCCTTTCATTTTCAACTTTTTTTAAATACGCTGGTTAAGGACATTTATTGATATGTTTGATCTCAATTCTGTATAATTTTTCTATTTAGTATGAATAGTCTAGTCTTTCATAATGTATTTTCTTTTCCTTTAGATCTGTTTTTTTGTTATTTAGAAAATTTTAAAATGTTCTGTGTATATTATGTATATACACTTGTTATAAACATACAAATTACTATTATGCATTATATTTCTGAATTATTTGAGTAAGTTACAGACACATGCCCATTTGTCATATGATCAATCAATATATATTTACTAAAATGAGTATTTTCTTTTTATAACCACAGTAAAATTTCTACCATCAGAAAATTAACTTTTAAATAAAAGAATACTGTTACTAAATATTGATCATAACTAAACATGGCCAATTGTCACAATAATAATCATTTCATAAATGAAATTCAAAGTATATTTGTAGTATACTAGTTTTTGTAAGTACAAAAGAAAATTTAGAAACATACAGTGTATCTTCTCATTTGTACAAGAAACACAGAAAGGATTAATTAAAGAAAACAATGAAGTTGGTTTAGATGCAAAGAGTAGAAAGGAATGGTATTGAAGGCATGGGATGATGGAAATAGGGTAGAAGGGAAGATAGGATGATGGGAACAGGAAGAAAAAGGAGCATAATTTTTAATGTATAACTTTCTATATATGTTTCATTTTTAGAACCATGGTAATATTTCACATATTCAAAAACAATCAAAATCAACAATGATAGGTTAGATAGAACAAAATTGAGAACAAACAAAGCAAATGAAACTAAGTGTAGGGAGGAAGAAATAACCTAAGTAACTTGAAAAGAGTGGTTTGACTGTACACATCCTAAGGGTTATGAAGCAATTTCAGAAATACTCTATGTATATTCTGAAACTGGGAGAATGAGTAAATATATTGTTGATGAAAGCCAGGATTCACATCTTTAGAGTAGGGAATTTTAAATATAGAAAGAGGGAAGGCTAGAACAAAAGTTATTATGCTTAATTGGAAATGGAGATACAATTATGAACTCATTTATTTAATATAAATATATAGGTAGAAACATATATGGATATGTTTATATACACACATAAAATCACACACACCTATTTACATTTCAAGGTATAGATATGTAATTATGCACGTTCATATATACGTACATATGTATCTGTATAAACATACATGCATATATGATATGAGAATAACGAGTATTTAGAAATTATTGCTGTATATTTTCAATTTTCTAAGCCTGAGTGTATCTTAAATTAGAAAGCTTAAATGTATTCTATTTCCATTGCCATTATCTCAAAATCTTTCCAAAATCTATTTTTTAAATGCAGAATCTTAAGCTAGTTTGAAACACGATTCCTTATTTCTCAATATTTGCCTCTTGAGGTACTTTCTGTGATGAAGCATTTCCAATATTTTCTCATATTTGTGTTATTTTTCTTTACACATTTGATGAGCTCAAGTAAAATGAGTGATTGAGGTTACAAAATTATCACTTTGTCACAGTAATTTTTACCTACTTATCAATAGAATTACCATTAGCATCTTCTGCCCTTTTTTGCTGACAATTTACTCATTAAATTTGATCCATGTCATATTTGTGACCGTTAAAATGAAGTATACTTTCTGTCATTCAGTGAAGATATGACTTTAGAGCCCTAATATCTTTCCACGTCAGTTACCACAAAAAGTGACAATACTGAAGATGTGTATTGAATGAATAGTGCATTTGTCTTTCTGATACAGTTCTCCACACTTCATAAATATTTACAGTCTCTGTTGTTTGTCACTAGAAATTATGGTACTCATCCAAGGGTTTCATGTATTTAAAATGACAATAATTGTACAGTTTTTTATTCTTCCCTGCATTTATAAAAGTTTGTAAGTAGAAATATTAATGCAATGCTGTATTAAAGCTGGCTCATATTGGCTCTAAATAGGTGATTTAGTATACCTATTCCAAACCCTACATTCAGTGATTTCACACTGATAGCTTAAAATCACGGTAGTGTGCATATCTATAATATGGAAACTGGTGAATGAAAGCAATCAGCCGTCTCTTCTCCCCACAATCAGGGTGGTATTTACTAAATTTACCAGCACTCCACTCCTCTAATGTTCCTGGGAACATGGGACATTCTACATTGATAAAACTTTAATTGGAGATTTGGAAATATTGAATAAGAGTTAGCTAGTTGAACGTGGGTACTAAAGGGTAATGGGTGGATAAAACACATGCTTAGAATCCACATACATGAAGGAAAAGACAAACGTATGCCATACAGAAAAAAGTGAAAAAATGCTATGGTAAAAGTATGCCTCACAAAATTATACAAAATTAAGGTATAGAAGTGGACTGAAGAAATATTATTGTAACCATGTAAGAATTATGGACTTTGGATAAGGACAAGAATTTGGATAAATTCTTGAAAGATGAATATCATAAACATTTAATCATGTCTATTCAGTTGTTAATGGATTAGATAAGAGACATCAATTAAAGATGTCACTGGGGCCATGGAATATCAAGCAGCTGGATCTGCCTACACCAGCTAATAGGCAACATACAATTGTGACCCCTGAAAAAGGGAAAATAATGAGATGAGCCCTATGATCACTCTGGCTGGCTGTCTACAACCAATTTTTAGAATGTGAGTCTGGGAAAGGAACCCAGTCAAAACTTGGCATTCTCACTTGGTTGAGAAGGCAAGAGTTCAGGGTTAGGAAATACTTAGCTGTCTAGAATTTATGGGTCATATTTGCAGCAAGGTAGGAGCAGAAAAGGAGGTCTAAAAATCTTATATGGAATCATTTTATCTCTTCAGTTGAATAATATTTTAAAAGCTTGAAATTAAAACCCATGTGGTTCAGCTAGGAATAAATTATTAGGAAAGAACCAATCAATATCAGAAAGCTACAAACAAAATGCATAGTCTCCATAGCTCATACAAAAATGAGGAATATTTCTCTTTCTTATATCCATTTTGAAGAGGGTTCTTTGAATACACAGGACAGTCAGTAAATAGCTCAGGAATGATCCACTTGGACATGAGAATAAACTAAATCTAAAGTAAAGCCTACTCTAAATATGTCCTAAAATCTTAAAAACTAGGCTTATGACATTAAATTTGTTCAAAATTAATTTAACTGTTAAACTCTAACACTCTTCTAAAAATACAAAAATTCTAGAATTTATCAATATAAACTTCACAATACATGGCATCCAAATTAAAGCTAGTAGACACATCACTACACAAAAAAAAGACCTAAAACAAAAAGATAACTTAGTCAAAAGACAGAAGCTATAAAAAAAAAGACATGATAAAACTGGCAGATAAATTTACAGTTACTGTAAATATGTTTCATAGGCCCAATTATGTAAAAGATAACATGATTATAATGAGCAAAGTAATGAAAGACAGGAAAAAGAACCAAATAGGATTTCTAGAATTAAGATGAAATTTTTCTGGAATTGAAAAACACAACCTGAAGTGAATATTTTATAAAATGAGATAAATAGCATCCTAGGCATTGCAGAATATCGCTGAACATGTAAATAAAACAATAGAAACAATTGTTTAAAATAACGCTAAAGTAGAAAAGACTAAAAAGCAAATATGAACAAATCCCTGTTGATTAGATGAAAAATATCAACCTGTTTTACACACATGCAATTGGAAATCCAGAAGAAATAAAGAGGACTGGGGAAAAAACGTTTAAAGAAAGAATAAGAATTTTCCAAATTTGTTTAATCAGTAAAGCCACGGACGCAATTATCTCCATGAAAAAGAAAGTGAATAAATACAAATAAAACCAAAACAAGGCATATAATAATCAAATTGTTGAAAGCCAGTGATAAAGAAAAATAACATAAAGAGTTCAATAAGATTAGACATGTTAGTTACAAAGAAACAGATTTAAGACCCTCCCCAGAAGCTACACAGGCCAGAAGATGATGGAATGGTATTCCTAAAACATTAGAGAAAATCTGTCTGCATAGAATTCTGTACCCTGGAAAAATATCTTTCTAAAAGGAGCATAAAAGAGAGACTTTTTAACATTATAAAACAAAAGTAATATAATTTCCCCCAGTGAAAGTGTATTATAAAAAAAAGTTAAGGGAAATATTTTAGATAAAAAAACAAGATATAAATTTAGAATTATAAAAACGAAGAGTACTGGAAATATAAAATGTGGGGGTGAGTACAAATTAATTTATTCTCATTTTCTAAATTAAAATATTAAATATTTAAAACAAAATTACTAAAAATATAATTTTGAGTTTTATAACGTAGCGAAATCTAGGATAACTAGTACAAAAATGGGGAAAAAATAAAAGTAACTTTTGTTAGCTTAATATATTATATGTAAATTAGTATAACAATTGTTAAAGATATATTTTATAAGTCAAAAATGCATATGACAAATTCTACAATAATCACTACATATTCCTTAAAAGGTATACCTAATAAGCCAATATCATAAGAAATTCTAAAAATATTTTTAATCCCAAGGAAGGAAGAAAAATTAATAGGAATATAGAAGACTTAATACCATCAACCCATCAACCTACTTGATGAAATTTACATTTATAAATACTACACCTGAAAACAGGAGAATAAACATTGCTCAGGTATCCATGGAATTTTGACGGAATATATCACGTTATGCACTAAAATAAGCCTCAATAATTTTATAAGGATTAAAAACAAAGAATATATGCTTAATATGTATAAGTGTTAATATGTATAAATAATTATAGAAAAATATCTCAAAATTATCCAAATATACGTACCTTGTGTAATATTTTTCATAATAAGTATTATAGGAAACCACAAGGTAAATTAGTATTTTATGATAAATGGAAAATGAAAACATCATACATAAAAGTGGCCAGGTGCGATGGCTTACGCCTCTAATCCCAGAACTTTGGGAGGCTGAGGGGGGTGGATCACTTGAGGTCAGGAGTTCGAGACCAGCCTGGCCAACATGGTGAAACCTCATCTCTACTAAAAATACAAAAGTTAGCTGGGCATGGTGGTGCACGCTTGTAATTCCAGCTACCTGGGAGGCTGAGACAGGAGAACTGCTTGAACTCAGGAGGCGGAGGTTGCCGTGAGCCAATATCGCGCCACTGCACTCCAGCCTGGGTGATACAGCGAGACTCAGTCTCAAAACAACAAAACATTATATATTATGTAAATTTCCTTGAAGAAAAAAATTAAACTTAATGTAAGTAAAATGAGTGAAATATGAACAATAAAGGAGAAATTCAATTTATTAAACAGCAGGCAAGCAATAGAGAAAAATCGATGGAAAAATAACTTGGTGTTTTAGAATACTATTAAAATTGATAAACCTCTAGCTAGCCTGAAAAAGAGAATGAGAAGGAACAAATAACCAATGGCAGGAATGACAGCGGGTTCAATACTGCAGATGAAATAGATATCAAATGTATAATTAGGATAATGTTTTACAAATCTTCATCATAGACAAGTGGTATACCTAGACAAAATGGACAAATTATTTGAATGCATACATTATCAAAGTTGGCTGAAGAAATAAAAAAAAGAATATCCCAATATCATTTTAAAGAAATTGTCTTTAAAATTTAGAACCTTCTCATTTTACACTCCTCATTTTAACTGGAATCTCCAACCAAATCCAGTCTCCAAATCTGCTGCTTGTGATTCTTTTCTCATCCCCCTCACTGCATGACCAGATATTTTTGTACCTTATTTTCTATTTAACACTTTCCTCCTTCTCAATATCATTGATAATTCTTTCCTTTCTACATAATCTTTTTTTTTTTTTTTTTTTTTTTAGACAGGGTCTCGCTCTGTCGCCCAGGCTGGAGTGCAGTGGCGCGCTCTCAGCTCACTGCAAGCTCCGCCTCCCGGGTTCACGGCATTCTCCTGCCTCAGCCTCCGAGTAGTTGGGACTACAGGCGCCCGCCACCACGCCCGGCTAATTTTTTGTATTTTTGGTAGAGACGGGGTTTCACCATGTGTTAAGCAGGATGGTCTCGATCTACTGACCTCGTGATCCACCCACCTCGTGATCCACCCGCCTTGGCCTCCCAAAGTGCTGGGATTGCAGGTGTGAGCCACTGCGCCTGGCCCTCTACTTAATCTTTAAACGATTATCTTCTTCAGCACTCAACCCCAATTCCTCACCCACTCACAAACTTCCATTATAATCTGTAAGCTAGTGGTTTAAAATATACTCTTGCACCATGTACTTTTATCATGACATCCCAAACTATACACACAGCTGTCTATTTAATATATTTTTATAGATGAATCAAGACAATTTAGTCTCCGTATTCCAAAACTGAGTTCCACATCTTGCCCCTACCTGCTTCTTCAATTATGCTAAATAGTTCAATGGAAAGTATAAATATTTCATTCAACTTGATGTTGCTGTTTTAGAATCTGATAAACAAGATTGCTATGCTTTCTGAAAAAGACAATAGTTTGGTTCTTTTAGTGGAAGTGAGAAGAAAAATTTGAACACAAACCATAGGTTTTATACATTCTTTACACACATTTATGCTCAAATTATAAAGAGTATTTTTGTATTCCCCACACAACCTTCATTTCATACAAAAGTGTGAATATTTGTTAATAAAAAAAGTTATTTTTCTCTAGAAGTGGCATTTTTTCACTTCAGAAGACGGATGCCTGTGCCTTAGAACCAAAACTATGCAAGGTCAATCAAGACTTGTTTATGACATGGTGAAGACCAATTACAAAAATCATTTGCCATTTTTTATATGAATATTCAGGTTTTTCCTCAGGGATGTAAATCCCTCCAATCATACATGAGCTATTTTACCAGAAATCTGTTATAGCCTTAATAGGCACATCTATAAGACCCTATCTGTTCCTGTGAGAAGCCAAAAGGACCATGTAGCTGTACTAGAGCTGAGTATTTTGTCTTGCTCCATTAAATAAGACGTTATTTGTAGGTACATCAATGCCCTATATCAGTTTAAGAAAGTTTACTTTTATTTCTAGTCTAATGAGAGGTTTTCTTTTATCTTTAATGAATTAGAGTAGAATATTTAGTTTAGTTGTATATGTGCACAATACGGTTTGACTCTATGCTCCTACCCAAGTCCCATGTTAAATTGTAATCCCCAGTGTTGAAGGTTGGGCCTGGTGGGAGGTAACTGAAACATGGAGGTGGTTTCTAATGATTTAACACCATCTCCATAGTGCTCTCTCGTGATACAGTTCTCATAAGATCTGGTTGTTTAAAAGTGTATGGCACCTTCCCCGTGGCTTTCTTTCTCCTGCTCCAGCCATCATGCAGATGTACCTGCTTCCCCTTCACCTTCTGCCATGATTGTAAGTTTCCTGAGGCCTCCCTAGCTGTGCTTCCTGTACAGCCTGTGGAACTGTGAGCCAGTTAAACCTCTTTTCTTTATAAGTTACTCAGTCTCAGGTAGTTCTTTATAGCAATGTGAGAATAGACTAACACAGTGTGTGTGTGTGTGTGTGTGTGTGTGTGTGTGTGTGTGTGTTCATTTGGTTATAGGACCCTGAAAATGCTGGCTTCATAAAACAGGATTTGAAGTGTTTCATCCTCCTTTATTTTCCAGAAAAAAAAAGTTGAATAGGAGTGGCATTGTTTAAAAAACTTAGAAATTGTATAAAAGATATTTATACTTTCCATTGAACTGTTTAGCATAATTGAAGAAGCAAGTGGGGGCAAGATGTGGAACTCGGTTTTGCACGTACTGAGATTAAGTTGTCTGGATTCATTTATGAAAATATATTAAAATAGGCAGCTGTGTGAATGGTCTGGTATGTCATGATAGAAGTATGAGGTGCAAGTATATATTTTAAACAAATGGCTTATAGATTATAATGGAAGTTTGTGAGTGGGTGAGGAGTTGGGGTAGAGTGCTGAAGGAGATAATCATTTAAAGATGAAGTAAAGAGGAAAGAATTATTAATGAGATTGGGAAGGAGGAATCTGTTAAATAGAAAAGCAGGGACAAACATGTCTGGGGATGAGGGAAGAATCATAAGCATCAAATTCTGCCTTAGATTTCAAGCAAGATTAAAAATGAAAAGCAAATATGAATACTAATGATGGCACTGCAAAAGCAATTCAGGGTGCAGAAATAGATTGTAGTAGATTGAGAAATGATTAGAGGCCTCATCTGCCTAATTTCAAAATCAATATTTTTAATTTCTCAAGGTGTGTTACATATTTGCCGCCAAAATGAGATAAGTATAATTACTGTTTCTTCATTTAAAAATATGAATGAATAATATATATTGATGGTTGTTGACTATGTTAAATTTCCTAAGCTATTTTCCCACTAAACAAGTTCTTCATATGAAGATTAAAATGATGGCCCAGTCCGGGCGCGGTGGCTCACGCCTGTAATCCCAGCACTTTGGAAGGCCGAGGTGGGTGGATCACGAGGTCAAGAGATCAAGACCATCCTGGCCAACATGGTGAAACCGTGTCCCACTAAAAATACAAAAAAAAGAAATTAGCCGAGCATGGCGGCATGCACCTATACTCCCAGCTACTCGGGAAGCTGAGGCAGGAGAATCACTTGAACCCGGGAGGCAGAGGTTGCAGTGAGCCAAGATTGTGCCACTGGACTCCAGCCTGGTGACAGAGTGAGACTCCATCTCAAAAAATTTAAAAAAAATGGCCAAATATGACTATATGCAGTTGCTTAGACAATTTTTCCAATAAAACTAGACAGTTAAGAAGTATTAAATGAAAGATCAGTGGGGACAAAACAATGATCTGGGGTACTTAGTAGCAGCTGATTCATTATCTGTAGTTTTTTTTCCAAGCATATTTATAGTATAATATTACAATTATCAGGATAGGTGAACTGCTATGACAAATAATCCTAAATTTCAGTGTCTTCATATAATATGGTTTATTACTCTCTCACTTTACAGTAATACTAGTTGATCATGGGTGAGAAAGACTACTATTCAGTAACTCTGTTATTCTGTTATCATCTAGGTCTGGTTCCATATGGCATATAAGTGAAGAGAGTGAAAGATCATGTATGTGGGTTTATGGTGAAAACAATAAATGACATAACATCACTTCCATTTATGTATGATTGGATAAAACTCTATCACATTCCTCAACCTAACTGCAAGTAATGATTGAGACAGGTAGTCCTCAGAGGCAAGAGAAACAGATCGTAGCTAATACTTGGAAGAATCTGATTCAGAATGCCTGAGTTACTCTTAACTATTGGCTTTACATACACTATACAGTAATAATCAGAAAAGGAGCTCAGATGAAGTCAATTAATGAGTTTTTTTCTCCCAACACATCCAAAATTTAACCACCTCTCTTCTCCACTCTTACACCTCTGGTATAAGGCTCTGTCATCTCTCTTGTGTGTATTGTATTATTCTCCTTTTTTGTTTTCCTCTTTCTTACTTGTGGCCTCTAGGCTGACTATTCTTCACACAGAAGCCAATGTCAGGCTTCTAATATAACATTTAAAAAAAGTCATCAGGGTACTGTTCTACCAAAAATTCTCCAGTGGCTATCTATTCTACTCAGAGGCTCTCTATGATGTGGATTTTCTTTACTCCTCTGACATTGTGTCAGAGTTTCAGCCACAATATTCTTCTTGCTTTCCCTAGACAAGTAAGCTCTAAAAGCAAGCCTTTTGCACTTGCTGCTTTCTCTACCTAGAATACTATTTGCCCAGATAGTTGCATAGCTTGTTCCTTCATTCCCTTCAATTATGCCTAAAAATTAATCAATAAAATCTTTCTTGATAATACTTTAGGAAATAGCTCCCCTGTGTACATACCTCTAGTAATTGCCTTCCCAAATAACACATAGATTTATTTTACTCAATAGCACATATCACTATCTGACGTACTGTTTATTTTCTTCTTATTTGATTACTGCCTATTTACAACTGATATCATGCAATCTCGATGACAGCAGGCACCTTGTCGATTTTGCTCAAATTTCCTATCTCCAAGATCTAAAATATTCGCACACAATTGGCATTCAAAGTATGTGATGAGTGAGTAACATTGATGCAAATATGTGTCAATAGTATTTTTAAAATATAAATTTTATTTATTTTTGTGATGAATAGCTTAAAAGTATTTATATTATAAAAAGTAGTGCTGTCAACATATATACAATTTCTGTTTCTTATTTATCTCTCAATGTCATCATATAAAGGTATCTTCTTTAAATGTACCTTTAATATGGCTTTTAAATTCATGCTACTGAACATTTCTCTATAAATAGGTTAGTTATTATAGATATAAGATTGAAGAACTGCTTTGTGTATAAACACTTATGTATTTGTCTTAGTCCATTTTGTGATGATATGATAGAATAAAATACACTGGGTAATTTACCAAAAAAGGAAATAAAATATTTATTTCTTATATTTCTGGAGGCTGGGAAGTCCAAGGTTGAGGGGCCTGAATCTGGTAAGGGTCTTCTTACTATGTCATCCTATGGCTGAAGGTAAAAAGCCAAGAGAGTCCACGAAAATGAGAAAGGGGCCTCATCCTTTTATCAGAAAAGTACTCCTGCAGTAACTAGCCCACTCCCAAGATAATGGCATTAATTCATTCATGAGGGCTCTGGCCTAATGAAGACATCACCTCTTAAAAACCTCACCTCTCAACATTGTTGCATTGGGGATTAAGTTTCCAATACATGTACTTTGTCGGACACATTCAGACCATAGCAGTATTTAACATTGATCACTTACAGTAGACTCCTCCTGTAAGTGGATTTATATCGGCAAAGGGCAAAGACATTTTTAAGTATTTTGATAAATATTGATAAATTCCTTTCTAGAAAGGCTTTACCTACTTATACTCTCAACAAATGCTTACTAATATCATCATTTTAAATTGTTTGCTAATGTTATCAGTGAAATTATATAACACCTTATAGTGTAGCATTTTATAGTTCATTAATTCATTCAACAAATTCTCATTGATTATATATTTAAAAATAAGTTCCCTGTGCTTGAAACATGTTGATATATTTATTTGTGTTTTTGATTAGTATAAACAATATTAGGACATAAGTTGAAAATATTGGACAGTCACTGCTCATTGTCATTACCATTTAGACTTGTAATTACATTATTTATAACGAAGCCTGGGTCTGGACAGATCCACTATAAATGAATAACCTGCTTAGGAATGTTTTAATTAGCTTTCTATGCATCTGATTTGCAGTACTAATGGTGAAAATGAGCACAAAAGAACGAGTGGAGAAAATATATACAGGTCTTCCGTAGGCAAGCATAATGTTTATTTCCAGCTCTGCCACCTAATTGTCGTATGATTTGAACAAGAAATTTGCCACTTTGAGCCTCAGACTCCTTGTCTATGATGTAATAATTTTGATCAACTATCTTTCTGAAGACTGTTTGAGAAATAATTTGCCATAAAAGTTAACTGAGTGTGCAGTAGCCTCTTTGACACTTAGTAGGCACTTATTAAATTTTGGTTTAGATCCTACCTTCTTCAATGTTTTGACTAACCTCAGAACTCAAATTTCCAATTGATTTTAATTTAGTTCTAGCTTAAAAGCATATTATTACAAAAGGCATGCTCACTACAGCCAAACAGCCAACACTGCAATTCTGCAGGAGACACTAAGAAGAGCCACAGGAGACAAGTCTTTCTAGGTTATAATATAGTCTAAAATAAACAAAAAAAACATTTTTACAGAAAATATGTAAAAGACAAATATCTATATGACTTTATCAGAGAAGATTGTACTAATTTGGTTTGGAAAAGCAATTCTTTATTGGATATGTTATTGTTTTCCCAGTGCAGCATCTTCTTCCCTATACAAAGAGCGTGCCAGTTTAATACTCTGGAAAGACTGTCAGTTCCTCCTAAGTTCAGCTCATGCATCTTAACGCAGCATCGGCTTTCCTGTAGACGACCACATTTCAGGCCCTTTGAAAAAACTCATATAAAAAAAGACGTGATGTTCAAGAAACGGAGGTGGCTTGAATAATTTAACAGCTACATACAGCCCTATGAAATATTAAAGGGGCAATAGGGTACAATGGGGAGTTTTACAGAGACTGTAGCATGGCATGCCTCCTTCTGGCACAGTCGGCTCCTTGGTGCTAGTGATAGTTGATGTGTTATGATGGTGAAATAATAATTACAATGAAGTTAATAAGTACTTTAATGGAAGCTAAACTAGCTTACTGATATTCAGGCCTTTAAAAAAATAAAAGGGCTCAAATAACTTAATTTGGAACATTTAGCTGACATTAAAAATCATTTTCTAGAACATCCCGTCTTTGCTACTTTAAAATACATTTGTTATGGATAAGAACTGTTCAGCCAGCTATTTATTTCTTTCAAAAATATGATAGGTTTTATAATCGCTTTCCAAAGTGAAAGGTAAAAAGACAGATGCAAAGTCTCTTAGGTTGTGCTCACATGATTAGAAGAATCAATGTTTATAATTCCTCATATGGTAAATCCACATACCCAATCTCACATTATAGTAAGGAAAATCTCCACCAGAGGCACAGATTTTACTGCCGATATCCACATAAGGCAGGGAGGCCCAAACAAGGACATGCATTTTCTTTTTCATTGCAAATCTTTGTTTTAAACACCTATAACATTTGTAAACCTTTCTCGTTGTTTCTAAAAATGTATTTTTTTTTTTTTTTTTTACTTCATTTGGTATCCCAATGTGCTTATGAAAAAAACTGTAATTAGCTAGAGCTATATTTTACCCACTTTCATTGAAGGATATGTTTGAAATATCTTGCCTAAAAGAAAGTACCGTACTATTTTGCCACTACTTCTAAGAGGTCTCTTGCTTTTGCATTTTCTAATACTGTGCACTGAGTTCTCATTTTGAAGAAATACCTAAAGATGAGGAAAAACAGACAAGGAGCTTATTTTCCTGTGAGAGCTACGATTCTGATCTCATTCTTAGATGAATACTTTAAATAAGTTGATCAGTGATGTTTGAGATCTCACTGAATACTCCAGATGTGTTTTATATACTTTCAGTTCTCAGGAAAATTCACAGTGTATCCAAGCCTATCTATGGCTCATTTAGGAGAGCCAATGGGTCCACAAAATGATGATTCTTACTGTCTGGGTAAATAATCTGTGTGATCAAAAAGTAAACAGCTAAATGGTGAGGTAATTGCTATTCATATAGACCCTTCACAATGTTTTACAGTTTCAGAGTTGCTTCTGTATATATAGTTTTATAGGAAATATACTTTGCATCATTCTGAGGAAGATTTGGAAAGAGGGATGAATTCCAAGCAGAAGCAAGCTAGACGCTGAAGATACACTGAAGAGAACGAAGAGAATCTGGAGATACCTAAGACATGGCACATGACTTTGATAGCAGAGTCTCAGAGTTTGAAGAGAAAATTACCTTTGAAATTATAATTCTGTTTTCTCACAAAGCATGGCCAACTTTCCTGTTTTCTCCCAGCTTTACTTAGGTGTAATTGAAAAATAAAAATTGTGTATATTTATAGTGTACAATGTGATGTTTTACTCTATGTGTACATTGTGAAGTGATTGCAACAATCAAGCTAATGAATATATTCATCACCTCATATAGCTATTTATTTTGTGTGTATATGTGTTTGTATGGTGAGAGTTTGTGTGTATGTGCATGTGAACATAGAAAACAAACCATTGAATTTACTATGTCTTCTCTTAAATGATAGCTAAAATAAATGCACATGCCATAAATGAATACTATTTATAAATCATCAACACATATTTGAATATCTACTGAGCTAATCACTGCTGAGAATTTCAAAGTCTATGAAACGTGGTACCTAATACATCAGTCTGTTGTATGAGGGAGATAAAATGCGACAGGCAAGGTTTTCCCTGTTCAGGGTAGTTTTGTCTTTTATGTTGTTTTCAGCTTTCCTTTTCCTTTAAAACTATCTTCACTTTTTGAGTGGGAATGGGTCCAATGTTCTCCGACTGAAGTGCCACTAAATCTTGGATTCTAATCTCAGCTCTGCATCTATTAATGCATTTTAACTGTCCTCAAAAGTTTTTTCTCAGGATCACGTAACATAATGCAAATGAAAATGCTGTGAAAATTTTGAAGTTCTGAATGTATGTACTTGTTTTCATTATAATAATTTAGGTACTCTACAGTCTATTACTTCAGAAACATATATTTAATCATCAATCTTATAAGAGATCTACAGATCTTCTGCTCTGAAAATGAGGGTATTTGTATTTTTACGCCCAAGAGTATTACTCTAAATCTTTAAAACTGCTTTGATCTAGACATTAAACAGTCAGTATATGGGATGTCTGCTATAGTTCTGGAGCAGGATCCCTGTATTAGTCTGTTCTCACACTGTTATAAAGAACTACCTGAGACTGGATAATTTATGAAGAAAAGAGGTTTAGTTGAAAGAAAGTTCTGCAGGCTTAACAGGAAGAATGACAGGGAGACCTCAGGCAACTTATCATTAAGGTGGAAGGGGAAACAAGCACATCTTACCATGGCAGAGCAGGAGAGAGAGCGTGAAGGGGGATTTGCCACACACTTTCAAACAAACAGATTTCATGAGAAGTCACTCACTATCATGAGAACAGCAAGGGGGAAGTCTACCCCCACTATTCAATCAGCTCTCCCACCAGGCCACTCCCTCGATACCTGGGAATTACAACTGGAGATGAGATTTGGGTGGGGAGACAGAGCCAAACCTTATCATTCCCCTTTAGCTACCAGATCATAGAGGGACAAGGAGTCCTACAGCAGATGCTAGGGTGGCTGTGTTTATAAAAGGGATGAAATTAGCACGGTGCATTTACAAAAAGTAACAACTGGCACACCATAATGCTGCAAACCAGCTGAATATCAGCCTTTCTAATAACGTCCTTCTAATTCTACTTTTCCAATCTAAAGTCCAGTTTGATCCTTTTCAGTATTATTCTGAATACTTCTAATGATTATCTCCTCATCTTCAAACAATTATCTAAAATTCTATTATTTAATTTTTGAGTTTTAACAAAAGCGATTGACCCTCTAGAAGTGGAACATGAGAACTATCAGATCACTTTCAGTACTCCAGCAATGACTTGCATTTTGCACATTCAACTACACTCCTAAGTTATTTGTAATTATGTAATCAGATTAAAGCCAGGACTCAAGTTGTCAAGTGTATTTGTTCTTCTTTCACAGTTAAACAATGATGATAACATAGCCTAGTCTTTAAAAAATAATGTAAACATTACAGAATTTTTTATTTGTATTTTTCAAACCCCACAAAACAAACGTAACTTCACAGGATATAACAACAGTTCTGAGAATGTTCCTTTATCCACCATCAACTTCTATCACACTTCCACACCTACCGTAGCACCTATGTTTACCAAACTTCTTGGTACTTTTCTCTTTTATTCACAGATCATTTTTCCATTATCCTTTGTTTTCCTCTTTTAAACCCAACTTCTCTCCAAGGCCAATCCATGTACCTATCTTTTCACTTCCTCATTAACTTATGCATCTCCAGTTTTTTTCTTATTTTATTTTGGATAGTGTTTGTTGCAAATTACCAGGAAATAGTTAGGCATGTTTCCAATTAAAAAACAAGTGTAAGGGACTCATTTTTTTGTAGGCAGGGGAAAGAGAACATTAAAAAAAAATGCATTCAGTGATGGTTGTTATCTAATCACAAATACATTATTTCTAAATTATGTGTGTATACGTGTATTTGGATTACATTAAATTTGGATAACCTTTTCTCAGTGATTGAATAAACAGTGTTTATTAACTTTTATGTATTTTAATACTCAATTATTTTATAACAGTCAATTCTTTTTTTATTCAATAAACATTTACTTCATACCTTAACTGACTAAAGTTCATCTTCAGGAGCATTTTTCTAGAAGTATGCATGCATGCACTAGTCCTCACAGATGTGCATGTTAGAAAATGTAATCTGTGTGATCTTGATAATAGAATGGCAACACTACTAGCTATCAAATTTCTGTGTCAGAATTTCATTTTCTCTCCTTTAAAAAAAGTGTTTGGTGACTTTCCAGTACTTGCTTATAGACATAGTTTTCTACGGAGAGAATAACAAAAAGTTAAAGTAATTTTTCTTTCTTATAAAAAAGTATTTTGGGGGGCTTTGATTACCATATGAGTCTTCCATAAACTTCCCAAATTAGAAATTAGGTATTGGAATAGTTTTTGATGTTAGTCATTTTTCTACAAAGTTTCTTTAAAAGTTTTTCCTTTACATCCATAGATTCAGATTTATGATTCAAGGGAAAATAGTTTTCTTTCTTTTATTTTAGTATATTAACTTCAGATTTTTTCTGTTCTCAGGGTATACCAATTATGCATGCATGAATCCTTCTTTATAATTATTTTGTATCTATTTTTAATCTTAAAACCTATTTATTTATTATTTTTCATTTTATTTGGCTTTGCTTTCCTCAAGACTTATTTTAAGCTTTTTATTATGTTTCAGTATATTCTTTCTTCCATATTGATTCCTCTTATGCTTTGTTCATTTTTGTATTTTTGTATGTTAATTTTTTTCTGAGTTCTGTGACTTAATTTTTCTTTCTTCTTTTTGTACTAACCTCTCCTGTTTGATCCTTTACCCCTCTTTTTTGGACATGTTTCAAAAGTCTTTATATAAATGTTCTTTATTTAATGGTAAAATATCTCAAACGTGCAGCCATTCTCAGCATATTTTTCTTCATTTTGTCATGTTTATTACCTTAGAGTATGTTGTAAATGGGGAAATTATTTTTAAATGAGAGTGTGTGGGGGGGCCAATGTATGTTAAATAAGACTTTGGGGGCTAAGATGAAGGAGTTAAGCACTTAGACTTCAAGAAGATATTTCAAATATTTTCTTACAATCCATCTTGTGTGTCAAGAATCCCTTATATGGCAATTTAGCCTATATTTTATTTCTTATGACCAAGAGCCAAGTACACAGGTTATGACTATATTTTTTTGTTGCCTTTTCATACTTGCAACATGTTTGTGCAATGATAGGGGATGAGTATGTCCTCAATTAGCGCTGACATTTTTACCGCTTCATGTTTTCCGTAAGGTATCAGGGATATTTCAGCAGCCCACTGTCATAGGCTGGTGTAGATATTCCAAGTGTGGTTAATTAATGTAAATCTGTAAAGAAGACTTCTCTTAAAGTAAGAGAAATTGTGTTTCGGATCTACAAGGGCATCTATATTTCTTTAATCGAGTTCAATGGTGATTGTATTTAACGACCCTTCTTTTCATACGTTTTCAGCATCTGAAAGTTCTTTTATTTTTCCAAAGGTGTAATTTTGAATTTTGTCTTATTTTGTTTTTTCCTACATGTTATCAGGGAAAGTGAGGCAAGGATATATTTACTCAGTCTTTTCAAAAGGAATCCACACTGAAGTGTTCGATAAATATGAATTAGCATCCTGAACAGAAAAGGTAAACTACAATTTAGTAGTAAATTTGATAAGTCTTAAAACCAGAGACATTTCTTCAGATTTAAAAAAAAATGACAGAGGATGTATATAACAATATAATCTTTGATAAATGTTTGGAATTTAGATGAGTAGAGAGAATGAGGTAGACTCTAGTCCTAGCAGTCAGTAGGTCACCTGGAAGAAAGCTTAGCATAGTCTTGAAAGCTGTTCTCTGAGAAAACTGATATGGCTTTAATATGAAGATTGTCTAATAAATACACAGTCTGACGTGAGTTTGACCTTTTAATTTAATTTCTCATAAGTGAATTTAAACATAATACCTTACATGTTAATGGCATTTATTTTTGAGAGCTCATTCATATGTTACATAAATGCCTTCTCTGTGGAACAGATATTGAACTTGTATATTTTATTACAAACAATGATAAATAATCAATGTCTGTTAATGTATCAATGTATTATTAATCAATTAGTATGGTCAATTAATAATCAATATATCATATTAATCATTGTAAAATAATTTGCTAAAGCTAAGGATCTCCAAATATGAACTGCACTGTACATTGGTAAGAGGTTTTCCACAAAGATTATCACAATGACAGGAAATTTCTGGAGGAGATTCAGGAATCAGGTAAGTGATACAACATCCAATCATGAGATAATACGATCACATTTGCAGTCACCTTTAATCACTGGGAAATCAGAGGTTCATGGAAGTTAAGTAACTTGTTTAAAGTTGTCAAGATTGAGATCATGAGTCAACACTGGGGCTATGGCACAAATGAAAATGAAAGCCAGAGCATCATGAGATTATTAAATTGATTCCTGGATCAGTTTAGAAATAAAATTAAACTATGAATTAAAAACATGGACACACTAACTGCACAGACACTTTAAAGTATTAACATGCGAAGCACTTATCTTCGTTATGATGTTAATGATAGGAGAACAAATACCTAGGAAAAGCAAGAATATGGTATGACATCAAAAGGGCTCCCAAAGACATAATTTGTTTTTGATAGATTTTGAAATTTTTAAATTCTTCCCAGGCTTTCGTTTTATGCACTCAGAACTCTTGGCTGTAGTCAATTGCTACTGCAGGTTCAATTATCACCAGTTACATTTTCAACTATTTCTTTGACTGATCTCGCTGTCAAACACACCTGTTCTGACTATTCTTTGCCAGCAGGAATTAGCCACTCAAAACTATTAAACTCCACTTCCATTTTAAAATACCATTTTGAACATGACTTTTAACCTAAGAGACACATTTGTCTTTTTTCTTAATTCCCTGAACCTCATCTCCTGTCAAATAGTGACTTTCCTTTTAACACAGCCATGTGTTTTCACTACATAATTTTTAGTGCAAGCCCATATCTCTTTACATTCTTTTACTCCTTTGTTGTAAATTCTGTCCCTCTTTGTTTCATTCATCCATTCTGGTGGCATTTCAGAGCTTTGTGTTTAAACTACAGGCTAGGAAATAAATTTTAAAGCTTTGCAAATGATTTATTAGTCATTTAGTAGAATAATGCATACTATAGTGTAGAGAATTCAGGGAGGGCCATTTATGTACAACGAAGGACAAACAGGTGTAATTGCCCCCTCACACCTTGACCTTTTCTTCTTTAACCTTCTGAAAGTCATTTTGTAATAGTTCACAAAACTTATTTTGCCTGAGGAAAAATGTTAAGTCACATAACTAGGTCATAACATTCAAATGATGCAGCTTTTTTTTCTGTGTGATTTATAGTATTGCACGCATTCATAATGGGTAATTTATTAGACATGAGGCAAGATTTTATGCTAATTGTACAACTTATTTCATAATATTGAATAGGGGCATAGAAATTGATTGCTGAGAGTAGACAGCTGCCAATAATTTCTTCATGACTTCTCTAGAAGGCATCACTTATTTTCCATTTTCAAGCTGTCAACTTAGTTACATGTTTTCCCCACATATAGAGATTACTACAGAAGTCCCAAGTGTCATGTTGCCAGTTTATGTTGCTTCCAAAGTATCACACTCATTACTTCCACGTTGTCACCACCACAATGCCTTACATTTTACAGTCCTTCACTGTTTGAAAAAAAAAAAATCATGATTGGGTTTTATTTGTTCCTCTGGTTGGGAGCCATTATGTCCTTTAAGTGTCCTTTTCTCACCCTCTGATTAGGAAGCAATGCCATCTTTTGAGCTCCTGTGGTCAGTAATTTTCACATGACCTCTGCTACATGCTGGGGTGAGTGATGCTTTAGTTGTATTTCAAGGTTTTAACACACTTCCAAATGATTACAAGAAAGAGTATATAAATAATGTAATAAGAGTGCTAATAGAGAGAGAAAGCATCATGAGCAACTCAATCATCAAAGGTTTCTTAACCCATTATAAATATTTGTCTACATTGATTACTATATATTTAAATAGTCAGCTCAGCAACACTTTTTATTAATTGACTTATTGAAATGTAATTCAAATACCATACAATTCACTCTTTTAAAATGAACAATGTAGCAGCTTTTAGTATGTTCTCAGTCCTACCACCACAAGGAAGATGCTCTGAATGAAGAAGGAAATTGCTACTTCTCTAGAAGCTCCAGAATGGAATATTGGCTGTCAACCTCTTGAGTTAAGGCAGCGAGAACTACTGGGCTATAAGACAACATATTTATGCTATTTTAAGATACTAGCCTGTGGTAATTAGTTACAACAAAGTGGAGATAGGGAAAGTAATAAAGCTATTAATGTAACAGGGACAGATTGTGTGTCCAATTGTCCAAGGGTAAGCATATCATAAAGTTAAAAGTAATTAAACAGATTCCTTTTAGATTGGAAATTCAGATGCAAAAACTGGATAAGAGGAATTTGGCAATGGGTAAAACTGGAGAAAATATGTAGGTGTGCTTTTAGACTATGAAGTTTGCACTATACTCTGAGCAATGGGAATATGAAATAGGGTAGTGAAATAGTCAGTTATTCATCGTAGAAAGATTAGACTTATATGCTAGGATCCATGCAAATGGATTGGAGAAGAGCAAAGCAAAGGTAAAAGATACCAACTGTAAAACCTTTGCAATAATTCCAGAGAGAGCATGTTACCCTTGATATAAGTAGTGGAAATGAGTTGAGAAGAAATGGAATAATAAGGGAGAAGGATTTAGTAAAGATAATTAACAACTCGTGGTGCCTCAGTAGGGGTTATGAAGGATAACTTTTAACCTATAATGTCACCTATGTTTTTAGCTTGGCCAAATTAATACATGTTAATGGCAACATTATTGGCAGAAGTTGGAATCTCAGTAAAAGGACATGTTTGATACTGGACAATGGTGAAGATTCTAAGATTCTGTTTAGTTGTGCTGAATTTGATGTTTCTGTGAAAGCGAAAGAAGTTAAATGGAGGATATATTTGATGGAGAAAAAGGTGGAGGATGAGTTTTGATAAACCTCTTTGGGGATATCTTCTAACAGCTGCTGATGCAAATGGTTCTCTAAGAGTGGCCCCTTCTAAGCTGGATCTGTCCCTGATTCTAGGTGTGTGGACTGGATTCTGAAAGGACATAGAAGGTCCTAAGCCAGCTATTTTCATAGGATATGCAGGTGCTTTGGCAGCCCCTAGGCTGCCCAAATGGCTTTTCCATTCCTGGGAAAAGACCTAAAAATCTGAACACTTCCTAGAGAACTTGGAGTCAGATAAAGGCTGCCAACAAAACCTACCTATTCTCTTGCCAAGTGTTTCCCAGCTCATCCCACATATTATAAAAGGAGCAGGGATGAGGGTACACATAATATTCCTGATTCTATTTATTCTTAAATCTCAGGCATTTATTTAAGTTCTGTGAGACACCCTGTATCTTCAAATTAAATTCCTCTTTTTGCTTATCTTCATTTGAACTGAGATTGCATTGCTTTTTTTTACCAAAGGGGATTCAGGTTATATGACAATCATTTTTATTGACACTGAATATAGTGCTAACACAGAGAAACATTGTATGTTTAAATGGACAATGAGATATACACTCTAGGTGGGAATAATGATGAAAAATGCAAGTAATGTGGCCCTATTTTTATTTTTATTTTTTGAGACAGAGTCTCGCTCTGTCGCCTAGGCTGGAGTGCAGTGGCGCAATCTCGGCTCACTGCAAGCTCTGCCTCCCGGGTTCATACCATTCTCCTGTCTCAGCCTCCCGAGTAGCTGGGACTACAGGCGTCTGCCACCATGCCCGACTAATTTTTTTTTTTTTTTTTTTTGTATTTTTAGTAGAGACAAGGTTTCACCGCATTAGCCAGGGTGGTCTGGATCTCCTGACCTCATGATCCACCAGCCTTGGCCTCCCAAAGTGCTGGGATTACAGGCGTGAGCCACTGCGCCCGGCCGGCCCTGTTTTTTTGAAATAAAGACACCCTATGATTTGTACTAGTGAGGAGCCTTGGGGGTATATTAGTCTGTTTTCACACTGCTGCTATAAAGACATACCCCCAAATGGGTAATTTATAAAGAAAAGAGGTTTAATTGACCCTTAGTTTTGCATGGCTAGGGAGGCCTCAGGAAACTCACAATCATGGCAGGAGGGGAAGAGGCACATCTTACATGGTGGCAGGTAAGAAGGAGTGAGCAAGAGCAGGGAACGTTGCTTTACAAAACCACCAAATCTCATGAGAACTCACTTACTGTCATGAGAATGGCATGGCGAAAACTGCCCCTGTGATCCAATCGCCTCCCACCAGGTCTCTCACCTGACATGTGCAGATCACAATTCAAGATGAGATTTGAGTGGGGACACAAAGCCAAACCATTTCAGGGGGTAGTAGACATTTTTGCTTGACCTGAAATAAAGATTGGGCCTAAAGATAGAACATATGAATTACCAGGGGAGAAGTAAATATTGTTCACCCCAATTATTATTTTGTATGCAGGCAAATAACTCTGCTCAAGATATTTAGAATAAAATCAAGTGTCAAAGATATTTCAAGTGATTATAGACTAGGACTGTACCATCCTGTGCCTAAATTCTATGAGCAGCTGGACTGTAGTAGTGCAATCTGTATAAAGGGAAGGTTATAGGCACTGGATTAGTAGAATATCTGGTTCTGGCTTGGGAAATACCCCTGTGAAATATGTGAGCATTCTGTGATATCTACAAACCACATATGGTTAATAGAGATTCCATTTATTACATGATAATATCACTCTGAGTATATGACAGTATTGCTATATTTAGTTGTTAATCTAATTTTAATCCATCAAATTTGAATATTCATTAAAACATGTCAACAAGATAAAATGCAAATAGAAAAGAAGACAATTTGAAAGGGTGTTAATAAATGGATGACACTGGTAAAATAACAACACAAAATTTATTAAGTCAGGCTTAGATCAAATTAAAATCTTTACTAAGAGTTTCAACTTTATTTCTCAAGGTATTTCTATGTTCTGAAGTATACAAGTATATTTGTTTGGGTTTCCATTTCCTTCCTGGAATCTGTGTTAATATCTACAGTACATGATGCCTTTAGGAAGAATTTTTTATCTTTATGAGCTATCATTATGCAGAAAACACTCAGGTTTATATCTCTCTATTTGATCATTTAGCTTTGGCAGCAGATGATCTGATTCAGAGTCTGTCTACAGTGAATAATTGAGTGTCAGAAATGTTTTAAATTAAATTCTGACAAAGATGAAATGCTTTGTGGGGGAAGCTAAATGTTTGTTAAGTTCTTTGTCCTCTGTTTCATGGCCTCTTAATGGTTGCAATCTTTTATCTGCTTTTGCAAACAAGAGTCTATGTGCTATTTAAGATTCTGTTGCGGGAGCCATCAGGCACATTAAATCTGTTCCTCTGTGTTCTTTCACCATCTTACGTACATTGTAAGTATAAAATAAAAGGAGTAGCAATGAAAGAGAATTTCCTTCAAAATAGCATAATTAGTATCAATGCATATTTTATTTCCTGTTAACACCTATCAATATTAGAAATAGGGTTGGTTAGTGATTTCAAACTGATAAATATAAAGCAGATTTTGGTTGGATTTAAGAGTAGTGGCCCTCTGCTATATGAAAGATTCAAGTGAAAAACCAGTTGAGGATACTGCAAAACAAGCAAATAAATATTCAATAGTCTTTTTTTTATGTGGCTTGCACATATACTCACTTCCTAGTTTTAGGTATATTATAGACCCTTAGGAAAATAAAGTGCAGAGGACTTTCACTTTTGCAGGCAGTAATCTTGATTTAGAAATATAATATAAATGTTACTTTGAGGCCGACTTGGGCTCAAAATCTATCTCTATTAGTTATTTGTGTACTTTGGAGCAGTTATTAAATAATCAGCTTCCATTTTCTCATTCATAATTTGGGAGTTCTGTTCTCATTTAATAATTCAATCAATATATATTTATTGTGTACCTTAAAACTGCAATTACTTTTGCACCAACCTACTAATATGTGCTGGTCATAATCTAGCCATGGAGGATACAGTTGTAGACAAAACAGAGAAACTTCCTGCCTTCATAGACCTTAAATTCTAGTGTGATAAAATAAATGAAAAAATAAAACATATAAAATTGTAGATAATTTTAAATGCAATAAAAGTAAGATAAGGAGAAAGAAAATGAAGTGTGTGTGTGTATGTGTTTGTAGTCTGTGTGTGAAATGTACAATTTTAAGATGGCATATACATACCTTCCCCCAGTCATTCAATCAAATAGTGACAGATAGATCGATGAGAATTGGAAACAGAATATCAAGCTTTCACTTTTTAATGGCTGAAACAAATACTAACTGGTGGAATAATGCCAATAATGCTTCTTAGAAAGCTAGAAGCAAGTCAGAAAGGAAGATACTAAAAAGTAGATAAAAGTATATTCTGCTTAATTATTGAAATATATGCAAAGGTATACCTATGAAGAAACTCTACTGAAAGAAGAAGAAATTACCAAATCTTTGTGACTAAAGATTCTTATTCTAGTATTTGTCATGATGGTTTTCACAAAGAGGACTTTCAGGAAGAAAGTTTGACCCTCTCTGCACTTCCTCATCTGCTTCTGTTTCATCACTGTTCCCACAAAATGTGATTCCAATAAGCATATCCTTATTGTGTGGTATAAATAGACTCTCTCTATATACTTGATGGCTGCTTAAAATAAAAATCAGTCTCTTTTTTCCCCCAAGAATCCAATAACAAGCAGTGGCTAAACTGTTGTTATTTGTATTTTTACAAAAATGTCACTGGTATAGAGAATAAAATAAAACTTCAAAGTACTCATTTTAATTGTCAAGGAATCTGAATAACGTATTCTTAAATTATATATATATTTTGCTTTCTTATTTAACTAACAAATTCTAGTAAGCAACCAGACACAATAGTTATCACTAGAAACCCCTTCATTTTTTCTTTCTGCTAGCATCTGGAAATATATTTACGTTCAATGTGCTTAAAAGTCACAACATGTAGAATGATCTTATCTATATAAACCTACATGTGGAGAAAAAGTCCATAAGTAATAGATACTATGGATGTTTTAATTTTTATTTTAATGTTGTTCTGTATTTTTCATTTAAAGATGAATATTACATAATTAAAGTTTAGGTTAGGATACTTAAGTTTATACCAAATAATCCAAAATGAATATTAGCAGACACTAAGATAAGAAACACTATTGGTCAAAATGAAATTCTCTGGAAGGACTAGAAGTGGTCATTGCTTTCACTATTATTTCCTTAATATTTTAACTTCTCCATAGTGGTCTTGTATTGCCTTCATTTAAAAAATAAGTTTCATTTTAATAGCAAGTGTTATTTCAATATTATTTATCTGGATAAATATAATGTTTTAGATTAGTTAGGTTCAATAATATCTTATGGTGATTCTTCATTAAATAAATGTCAGGTCTCAGAATTAATACTTTGAACTTTGGCATGTCATTGTTGTTCACTAATAATTACATTGAAATCTGTATTTTAGTTATTATAGTGAGTATAGATTATCAGAGGCAGAAACCATGTCCACCACCAATTCTAATGCCACTGCCACCTAGTTAACTACCTGCTTCATGTTCAACAGTAGCTATCTGCTGGTTGACCTCAGCCAGTATCAGCAATGAATAGGCCTTGAATACCAGATTCAAGGACAATAATCAAAACCATTATCACTTCCACAGTCACTATTAGCTAGCTACATCCAGGTGCTAGAAATGGATAGGTATATAGAGCAGCTGGAGGGTCTTGGTAGATTATTTGAATGTCGGCCCCAAAGCTCTGGGAAACCTTCCTTAGTGACTTTTGGATCCAGAGATTCACTCAAGAGTGGACAATTCAAACAAGACCAAGCCTGACATATCAGGAGGAGCCCTATTTATTTAGTAAATTGAGATACCTCACCTGTAATTATTCTCTCTAGAGTTTCAGTATTAACTCTAATGCTTATTTTCATGTGGATTTTAAACTTATTTTCAAGTCATATAATTTTTTGGACTTTAAATATGTATATTACTTATCTTTTTTACTTCTAAATAAATCCCAATTTGCATTTTACCTAGAGCATTTTTAAGTCATCCTCCTCAAAAGGAAGTAGCATTATTTATTTACTTGTATCTCAAGGAGGCAAATTTTAGGAAGGAAATACATTTTAGGAACTGATGCTCTTCTTGCAACTACTTAGGATAAATGCCCAGAAATTCATAGGTTGAATAAAATAGTTGTGGGCTACATAGTCCACTATATTATTATACTTTGCCAAAGATACTTATTTTGTACAGACAAATCAGTATTTTTTATATTTTGTTGAATCAATATTTTGGAAAATTTATCCCAAAACAAAATATAAAAAATAATCAGCACTCCAATACAAGTTTTAGGAAAGTTTTTTACAATTTTAAATACAAATTTGTAATTTTTTTATTGTTCCTTTAAAAGCTGAATTATATTTAGTATGATATTATTTTTAGTTTTTAAAATTGTCTTTTTATTCTTGGTCAATGATATAATAGATTGCATTGAGTCCATAACTTTGATTATAAAACAGAACAATTAATAACTAAATAGGGTAGGAAATGGACAGATAAATTTTAGCCTGGAATGGATGTGCCATTTATTTGCATTACAATATATAAACTGAAATATTATTTCAGCCTAGGGTGATATTCTCTGCATGGTGCAATTCTCAAAGTTGTCAATAATTTTCTGTTTGAGAGATTTGAAAGCGGAAAACTTGTAGAAGAGGTCATTTCAAGCAGAGATGAACTCATAGGCATTTACCACATGTAGTTATAATCCCCCTCTTCCCTATCCTGATAGGAAACAGGTTAGCTAACTTATATCGTTCCTCTCTTTTTCAGAATCCACTTTTCACTATTGAAGAAAACAGAACAGAACCTGAAGGGGTCATATGTTCAGTCCTTAAATAGTCTCTCAAACATTCCTAGAATAGCCACTTTAGCATTTTCTGTATGTAGCTAATTGTAAGATGAGTTTATTAATAGGCTAGAGTGTATGGTCTTATATCTCATTTCATTAGGACATTGATTTACAAATAAAATTCCATTTCCATAGGTCCTAGATGCCTCACCTATCTACTCTCTTGGGAATGGGCTGTTTAAGTCTACCTGAGATAATTTCTTAAGACAATTATTTAAATTGCTAGCCATGTTCAACTACAGAAATTGTGGAGATTTACAAATCTTTGATATTTTCAGGACTGGGTTAATTTATAGGAGCAATTTTGTTTTAACCTAAAAACCTTATTCATATTTTCTTGTTTATAATCTGCTATCTAAGCACAAAGTCTGTTAATACATGGAGATTTTCTTGCCTAGTGCCTTTCCCAGTATATACTTTCTTGCATGATGGCTTACATACATCCCCATTCATCCCAGGAAGTAAGAATTCTAGACATCGTGCTTAAGGCACTGCTTACAGCTCTTTCCTTAAAATTCTACCAGATAGCTTGCGGTTAAATCAATTCCTGGTGAAGAAGGGAGATGATGTGAGTTACTGGTGCTTGTCACCAGCACACAATTGGCCCATGTGCTGGCTGCTGATAACAGTGACTAACCAGTTGAAACAGCTTTTTTTTTTCTTGTATTTTTTTTTAAATCTTGAGCTCAGTGGTCACTGAAACACCTGTGAAGTGAAAGCAAATGTAATTCCAGAGTGCTAGCTGTAGATTATTAAACACAACAGATTTCTACAGTTTGAAATTATATTTAATTTCACCTTTTCAAGATTAATATTATGCTGCTTGGTGAGTGTTCTTCTAAGCACTAGTGTATGACATCATAGAAGTACATTTTAAAATTTAATTTTCTTACTATTCCTAATAATTCTCAGAGAAAGTTAGTCTAGGGTACTGGTGAATCCTGGCTAATATTTATAAGTATGTAAAATAATTTGCTCTGAAATTCTATAGCATGTACCAAACACTTCGATACAAAACTCAAAATTCCATCTAGTGGTATAATATTCACATTGAGGTTATGAAAATGTGACTTAAATTTTTAAATATAATTTAATGATGCTGATAATACATTTGGAAGCCCTTCCAATGAAATATCACTATTTAAACCCAGAGCCTAAATACTAACTCCTCTTGCAAATGGTACAGATTTAACAAATGATGAACATAAGGCCAGTCTTTAAAAGACTATTGTCTATAATAAATGAACGCTTTTAGGCTTAACAGACTGGAGGGTGAGATATAGGTGTGCAGACAACAAAGCATGACAATATGTTTAATTTAACTTAAGGAAGGTTTATCACCTTGGGATTCCATTATCTTTATTATTCTCTCAAGTTTGAAAGAAGCCAGTCAAAACATACCTTATCACTGGCAAAGTTTGGGAAACATATTGACCTTTATTCAAAAACACTCCCCCTGCTGCATCCCACCCATTGATGAATTATATAGTATTTAATTAATTAATATCCATTCAAATATAGTCTTTCAAAAGGCGACAGTGTTGAAAATGTGCATACTTTCAGATCCCTCTGACAAAAGAAATATCATTCATATGTTAATATATTGAATTACTAATGAAGCTTGAACACTGAACACATTCCATTTTCATAGTGGCTAGCAATTATTTTAAATGTCATTCTGAGGAGTAAATAAAATGCTTTAAAATAGTGCTGAGTTATTTGAGTTGTTTACTATGATACTGACAGGATGTATAATATTATACTGTTGTACAATTAGATAATAAATGAAAAGTGATCCTTTAAGTTGATTTTCTAGAATGTATTCTCTGTATTTGCTGCCAATCCTCATTAAATAAACAATTTTTATGGTACATTGGTGACGTGATAAAAATGACAAAAATATTGTTTCCCACTTTCTAATGACAACTTCCTTCCATCTTGAGGAAGAACAAATACATATAAACAAAAATTAGCATTTGAGAAAAAGATGCAGGATAATGAATGGCAGCAAAAGAGAGGAAGAAAGAGATGAGAACAATGTTGACAGAAAAACTGCAATTTAATATCATGCACTAATACTTGACACATCAAATGGAAAATATAAAAGCAAATATTAAAATGTATTTATCCTGATATGAAATGACAAAGCAAAACAGGAGTACTAGCCTTAACAAAACAGCAACTTTGATAGTTAAACTGAAATTATAATAGCTCATATAAATTCTTGTTTTGTTTTTAAATCAGAGTAACTGTTATTATTATAGAGCCAGTTTATGCTCAAAACCTTCCAGTTAGCTTCTGAATGTCAGGAAAATTAGAATTTGTTTTATGAGTCTTCCAACAGATATTTTTGCTTGTAAAAAAACTACTGGTATTTAAATATCCAAACTATTATTATCTCTAATACTTTCTTTATTTTATAAATTGTTCATTTGCTTTGATTTTTTGAAAGACTAATTTTATATTCAGGGGTTTATGTTGTCTTTATTTTTTAATGTATTTAAAAATTATTAGAATTTAAGCCATTTTAATATTACTGAAAAGTCTTCTTTTCACTTATTCTTTTAAAGTTTGTTCAGGAGTTATATAGAATAAGTGTATTCATTCTAATTTTGAGTTAGTAAAGATTTGGTCATTTTTCCCTCTAAGGGTTTCATGCTTTTATATAAAGTTTTCTGTTTCAAAAAACTAATTTAAAATCTTCAACTCTTGTCACGGATGAAGACAAGCAATAATTTATCATACTAAAAAATAGAGACATTTTGGAAAATAATTAGATTGGTTCATCACCACTGAATAAACCTCCTACAGAAACTCTTGAAAATTGTCTAATATTTTATTGTAAAACTATGTCTTCCTTAGTGACATAAACTGTCATTTTTCTAGTCAGCATTCTATAAATCATCATAGAACGAATTTTGTGATCATGAAGCTACTCTTACCATATTTTTATTAGCATTTCTAACTCTTGCTTGAAAATATTTTCTCAAAGTCTGAGGCTATTCAAAAGTTTTGAAATAAATGTTCTATTACATGAATTGCATTTCTCCAAAATTCATGTCTTGAAGTTGTAACCTCTAATGTGATGGTATTTGGAGATTTGGCCTTTGGGAGATAATTAGGTGTAGATGATGCCATAAAGGTGGGGCCCTGATATGGTTTGTCTCTGTGTCCCCACCCCAATCTCATGTCAAATATTAATTCCCAATGTTGGGGAAGGGACATAGTGGGAGATGATTGGATCACAGGGGCAGATTTCCCGTTGCTATTCTCATGATAGTGCCTGGGTTCTCACGAGATCTGGTTGTTAAAATTGTGTAGCACTGCCCTTTTAACTCTCTCTCTCTCTCCTGCTCTGCCATGTGAAGATTGTGCCTGCTTCCCTTTCACCTTCGGCTACAAATGTAAGTTTCCCAAGGCCTCCCCAGCCTCCTGTACAGCCTGTGAAACTGTGAGTCAAGGCTCTGTTCTTTATAAATTATGCAGTCTCAGGTAGCTCTTTATGGCAACATGAGAATGGACTAATACAGGCCCTCATGATGGATTTAGTGCTCTTATAGGGAAGGATAACTGAGAGCTTATTTTCTTCCTCTCTCCCTGTCTCCCCATCCACATGCACCAAAGAAAGGCCATGTGAGCACTCAGAGAAATCATAGTCATCTGCAACACAAAAACACAGTCCCAACAAGACAGTGACCTTGGTGGCACCTTGATCTCAGATTTCCAGTCTCCAGAACTGAGAGAAATAAATTGCTGTTGTTTAAGCCACTCTATATTACTTTGGTATAGCAACCCTAGCAGACTAATACAATATGCATTATTATAAAATCTGCAGAAGTACTATTTATACTCACAAATCTACTGTGAAGATTTTTGTGTTCTGCCTCATAAAAGTTATCTCTTAACTAACAATTCTAAACCTAAAAAGATATGCTGTAGTTTGAATGTTCCTATAGGAACAAGTTATAATTGCCAACTTATATAGCAAACAATGTGAGGAAAAGTCTATGTAAATATATATGTATAAATGCTGATCAAAGTTTCAACCCTTTTACTCTAGCTCCATTTGTAACTGAAATAGGATAGAGAATATATATATACACACATATAAATATATACAACACGCTTACATACTTTTATGCACACACTCAGTTTAAATTTTAGTTCTACATAGTTCAGCATTTCTTATAGATTATATTTTTTGGGATATTGATGAAATTATTCCACAGATATTAAAAATAGTTATTGATTTTGGCTATTTTATGTCAACTACCCTTAGTTATTATAACTCTTGTTATAACCTATTTCAAACAACTATTAGAAAAGTGAATAAATCAAATGAGAAAAATATTATAGTTTCATATTCCTACCTACCTGGTCAGATAAACTGAGAATCTCGGAATATGCCTGCTTCTTTATCAATTAACACATATCATGCATCCATCTTGCTATTGTAAAAGAGATTATGTAATTATAAAGCATAACTGTTATAGTCGAAGTTCTCACAAGGTAATTGATGGAACAAAGGTATATAAGACAATTAAATTTTAAACTCTAGTCTAACAAAATTTATGATAGTAACACAGGTATGAGAGAGTTATTAGACTCCTCAGTTGAATATTAGGAAAATGGTTTTATGGAAGGGGTGAATAATGAAGAAAATTTGGTATTTTGGAAGGAAAAAAGAGTATATGCTCTGTAACCTCTGATGTCCTTTAAGGAAAGTGTGATAGTTAAATATTTAACAATAATACATCATAGGCACAAATAAAAATAGCCAGTTAGTGGATAAATCTTTATGTGCTATATTTAATTTCTTTATTTCCTGGATGAATTACTTTGTAGTGTTATTAGTAACAAACTTTGCAGTGCTTTGGCTAATATTGAGCATTAATTTGAACATATTTTCTGTGCCAAAACTAATATGAAACATTTATTTTGAATCATTGCTCATTGTTCCATTTATACTGAGCATTAGATTTTTATGTTTTATGTGTAGAATGTTGCCTTTCCTTATCTAAGAGCAAGGGAATTTTATTCAAGGTATTAAGGAAAGATATTCAACAAATCAGATAAAATATGATTGATGAAATTTTTAAATACTAGTTTATGTTTAGTGACCACTTACTATAAACCAGTCATTTTTCTAAGCATTTGACCTGTCATTACCCTATTTTGCCTTTACAAAAACATCACAATGGAAATTATTTTACGCATTTGAAAATAGTGAAACAATTTTAAAGTAAAGAAATAGGCCTTTTGTTATGCAGTCATGGTTTATATTCAGCTTTCTTTGACTCCACAGCATCTTATATAACAGAGACGAGATAACACAATAAGATTAAAGTTTAGGGTTAAAAATCTCTTAAATGTCTGCATTCTCAGGGTTATGCCCTAGACCTCATTCAGTACCAAGATACTATTCAGGAATTCTGCAACCTATCTATTGCCCAATAAAGAACGCTTTCATCATTGACTTATCTTTGTCCACCACTTTTACTGTGTTTTGTTAATTTTGACTGCAACTTATTTTATTGGTTTTTTTCATCCTTTTCGTGAAGACAGCAACCAACCAACTTGTTTAGGTCATTAATACCTGTGGTCTGAATAACAGCAGCTGACTATGATTCTGCTGTCATGAATTCAAACTGAATTCAGGAAGACTTTTGTGAAAAAAATTAGATGAAGTTATTCCTTGATTTAAACCTTTTCAAAAGCTACCCTTTTCCTTGGGAAGAGTTCAGTTCCTACAAGGTTTGCAAGATTCTTCATAATCTGGTCCCTGATATCAATGTATTTCTTGTCTTGAAAAATTCCATCTCCAATGTATTAAATTACTTTTAATATGTGAAATATGGCATGTTCTCTCTTCTTTGCATTATTTGACATATAATTTCTCTACCAACGCCAGACCCTCTTTCCTATCTCCTACTCATTATATTAGTATACTATTACTACTGTAAAATATTAACACAAAATTGGTAGTTTTAAATAAATTTATTAATTTACAGCTCTGGAGAGCAGAAGTCTGAGATGGGTCTTACTAAATCAACACACTGGGAGGGCTGCATTGCTTTTGGAGACTCTAGTAGAGAATCCATTTATTCTTTGAAGCTACTAGAAGCTGTCTGCATCCTTGGCTTGGGGCCCCTTCTGTCTTCAAAGCCAGAGATGGCTGGCCCAGTCTTTCTCACATCACACTGATACTGACTCTCCTGCCTCCCTCTTTCACGCATTAGGACCCTTGCAGATACATACACACAGTCCCACCCAGATGACCTAGAATAATCTGCCAAACTCAAATTACTTATTTTAACCACATTTTCAAAGTCACCTTTTCCATATAAGGTAATATGTCTACAGGTTCCCAGGATTTTGATGTAGATGTGTTTAAGTGGCTATTATTCTGACACTACATTCATTCTTACACTTCTAAATTAAGAGTAAATTCTTCCAAAAAGCCCCATATCAAGGTTATGCATCATCCCTATTCATTGCCATAACATTTTACATTGTTCTCATCATTCAAGGGTAAACAAGACAATCACTGACTTTACATGGTTTTAATCTAGTAAATGATAAAGGAGACCCAGCAAGTATGCACATAAGGAGTTGAGAGCACTCTTGTATTCCCAGTGACTACCAAAATTCCTGCCATCTAGTAAGTAGTTAAACATATTTTGAGTGAATGAGTGGCCAATTAAGTAGGAAATTCTTGTTTTCACTTACATATATAATACATTTCACAAAGTATCTTCTAATAATTAAGCTCATATTTATTTGCAAAGCTAATTTTCAACCACAGTCTTATTTTGCCTTCTCTTATTTTGCCTTATTTTTATTATATTTCTCCATAAAACGAAATAGTACCAAAAACACTGATAACTTTATAGTACATCTGCTTTACAGAAAATAATGGAGTAGGCAAAAATAGTCATCTAACACAATCCTTATATATCTGCAATGAAAAATCTGAAAATGATATTAAGAAATAAATCCTTTCACAAAAACATGACAAAGAAAAAAATACTAGAAATAAATTTAACAAAAAAGTATAAAACTTATCACCTGAAAACTACAAAACATTGCTGAGAGAAATTAAACAATATCCAAATAGCTGGAAAAAGCATCTGTGTTTATCATTAGAAGACCCAACCCTGTTAAAATGGTAATACTCTATAAACTAATCTATAGGTTTAACTCATTCTACATCAGAATCCCAGCTGACTTCATTGTAAAATAGACAAGCTGGTCTTCATTGTAAAATAGACAAGCTGATCTTCATTGTAAAATAGACAAGCTGATCATGTGGAGTGGTAATGGACCAAGAATAACCAAACTATCTTGAAAAAGGAAAAACTATGTAACCTCACACTTCCTAATTTCTAAATTTACTATGAAGCAATGACAATCAAGACAGTGTGGTACTGATAAAATGATAGACACATAGATCAATGGAATAAGTTGGAAAGTTCAGAAATGAGCCTACACATATTTTGGCCAACTGATTTTCGACAGGAACTTCAAGACCATTCAATAAGATAATAACAGCTAATGGTGCCAAACAACTGAACAGACACTTACAAAAGAAAGAACTGAGATCCTTATGTGACACCATGTGCAAAAATTAAGTAAAATTGATCAAATAGCTAAATTTCATTGGTAAAGCTATAAAATTATTGGAAGAAAACATAGGATAAATCTTTATCCTATGTTTGACACAGGAGTCTTAGAAACGACATGCAAAATATGAGCAACAAACAAAAATAAATTGAATTCACCAAAATTAAAAGGTTAGTTTTCAAGAGATACCATCAAGAAAGTAGAAAGACAACCCATAGAATAGACAAAACATTGCAAATCATATACATAAGTTACTTGTATTCAGAATATATAAAGACCTTTTACAACTTAGTAATGAAAAAATGAATTAAAGGATAGGCATATGATCTGAATAACCATTTCTTCTAGGAGGATATACGAATGGACAGTATACACGTGAAAAGCTGCTTAACATAATTAGACATCAGGGAAATGCAAATCAAAAACATGATAAGATATCATTTCATACCCATTAAGATGGCTAAAATTTTATAGTAAGTTATTAACAAGTACTGGTGTGTATTTAGAGAAATTGGAACTCTGACACACTTCTGGCGGGTATGTAAAATATTACAGCTACTTTGGAAAACAGTCTGATAGTTTCTTTAATGGTTACACATAGTTTCATTTTGTGATACAGCAATTCTACTGCTAGGTATATATCTAAGAAAAATGAAAGCGTATGTTCACACAAGACCTTGTATATGAATGTTTCTAAGAGTGTTATCATAATAGCCAAAATGTGGAAAGAATCCAAATATCCATCAATGGAAGAATGGATAAACAACATTTGGCATGCCTATCCAATGGAATATTCAGACATAAAAGGAATGAAGTACTGATATATTATACAGCATGGATGACTCTTGAAAACATTATGCTAAGTGAAAAAGCCAGTCACAAATGCCACACATTATATGACTGCATTCATATGAAATGTCCAAAATAAGGATTTATAGAGACAATGTAGATTAGTGTTTTTTTTTTAGGATTGGGTATATTGGGGGAATAAAGCTGTGACAGCCACAGGGTAAGGATTCATTATTGACATAATAAAAATGCGCTAAAATTGACTGTGGTGATGATTGTCTATATCTGCAAATATACTAAAAAATTGAATTTCGAGTTTTGAATGGGTGAATTTTATAGTATGTGAAGTACATCTTACTAAAACTGTTAAAAATAGGCAACTAATATGAACTGAATTGTAAAAATAAAAATATTTAAGAGTGTATTTCTCAAATGCTAAACAATAAAGAGAAAAAATACATAATACCAGTATTAAAAGTTAAACTAGTCTTCTAAAATGATTATGTTGTTCAACTTTCTCTATGCCTGTGACATCATTAGTGAAATAAAACATTCCTTAGTGGCAGTCAAAATCTTCCTAAAGCTCCATGTACAGACTTGTAAATTAGTTTTCTTGCCTCTTTTACCAAATGATATGCACCTGATCCAGGAAGATATACGGAGGTGAATAAATATTCCAATTCAAAGTTTTCTCTTTTGCCTTTATTTCTCCAACACTTTCTTTTATTCATATTTGATTTAATACTATCACTTGTCTATAGAAATTTTATTCTTGTAGCTATACAAAACATCTAGTATAAAATATCTTAAATAGTTTGAGGGGAAAACATGAAGCAAAATTTAGTTCAATTTAACTGAGAGTAAAACTTTGTTTCAACTGTTGGAAAAAAAAAAGTATGGAACCTACTTGTCAGGTTGATTTCCTCAAGAAATAGACCCTGAGGAAAAAATCAGAGAGCGGGAGGTATATTAGGGAGATCTCCTGAGATCTACAGGTGTGGATGAGGAAAGAGGAAAGCTGGATGAGTCGGAGGTAGAAGCCAAGATGAAGTGCAGTCAATCAAATGGCTCAGTCATCCCTGTCGTGAGTACTAAAGATTAGCGAACCCCTCAGAGTTGTCCTAAGTTGTACACAAAAAAGGCTATATTAACCCTGTGTCAACCCTGGATGAAGGCCAACCTTGCATGGGTTCATCACCTTTGGTGATGATCTCCATCTGGGGCGATGCTGGGGCATTAGGATCTTCAGCTGAGGCAATCTATAATAAGTACTGACCCGTGAGTACTGGTTGCCGGCAGCATTCCCAGCAGCTGGGTGAATAAACTCTTTATTGCTGAATAGAGATAAAGGTATTGCATCTAAGTAACCACCACTGCTGCCAAAAGAAATACTGACTTGCTGCCTTCAATAATAAGGTAATTAAAATTAATACTAATAAACTATTTCTGAATGAAACAGAATAAACCATACGGATATAATTACTCCATGTACAGATATGTCTCTCAAAAATTCAGCTATTAGTCTTATTATTGCTTATTTGATGGTGGTGTTTCTTTTATTCTAGTGACTTTTCAGATTTTCTCTTCTGTTTTGCCATTTACAATGGTTTTTCCAGGTGTGGTTTTCTCTGTATCAACATACTTGGAATTTGTAGCTCCTCCTGAATCTTTCTCCTGATACACTTCTTCCCTTTGCCCTGCCACATCTCACCCTACTGTACCTTCTGGTACTTTACTTAGGATAATTGACAACTTCATTTTTGTCTCAAATGTTTCTTATGCTCTTATATCCATTTTCCTTTATTTTTCCCTTCCCGTGTACTGACCTGTTATAGTTTACTGATTCTCTCAGTTTGTTCGTATAATTTTCTGTTAAAAAGACCATTTATGATTAATTGTTATATTTAATTTTCTAATTTCTAGATTATCCACTTTGCTATTTTCTATATTCCAGTCTGCTCATGAATTTTTTCATTTGTTAGATACAGTTAGTTACAGTTGTTTTATTGTTTCCAATAATTCTAGGATTTTGATCACATGTAGATCTATTTTTATTGAATGTCTCTAGTCGGCCTTAGACAACTTAGTACTGTATTTAGATGTATCCAGTACTCTTTGTAATACTGTTCATTGTATCTGGAACATTTTAGAAGCTCTAAATGGTGTTATCTTCCTCCTGAAATGATTTAACTTTTAGTTGACAATGATATGTACTGTGAATACATGTAGGAGTGCCTGGGATTCAAACTTCAGAGGGACCAGTCTGTTTCTTTCTTTCTTGTTTGTTTTTTGTTTTTTGTTTTTTTTCGGTAGTACATAGCTTTTCAGAGGGTTCAACTAGAGACGTAGAATATTTGCTTTTGTTATTCATACTGGGCATGCCCTAAACTCCATGTTTTAAAACCCCAATACTATAAGACAACTAGACACTCTACTCAGGTTTCATGACTCAGCTTCAGCTTTCTGTTTGTTTTCATGGTCTCTTATTTCATGCAGATTAAGAAAATGAAAATAACCTTGAGGTGATAAATGGCATAAAATATTGGGCCGGCTTTTATGTTTTCTCTTTTCTTCAGAAACTTGGTTTCTCAGACTTTGCCTATCTTTGAAGCCCTGAACTTCGGTATTTGGATTCTATCCCTATGACACTACTAAGAGCACTAGGCTGCTACTGTTTGCATTGTTGCTGTTGTTATTGTTTTTATCTGCTCTCTGCTTATTTACAGATAAGCAAATTTATCAAGGGGAGAAATTATGTCAAATGTTTGGTGCGTCTCAATGCACCATCCACTAAAGGGAATAAATACTCACTTTGGCCCTTTTTCTGATACCAGAGTGCGTATTTATGAGCTATCCTGGGCTTTGAATCAGGACTAAGTGATGCAAATAGGTAGAGAACACTAGTAAATGGGAGTGATAGCACCAACCAGACTGTAGGGCAAAATTATATTTCCCAAATTTGGCAACATTGTAATGATTCCAGTAGAGCTACTAAATGTCGAGGGTCTTTAATATTGGGGTAGCTGCATCTAGTGCTCAGCGGTTTGACCAATAGTGTGCTTACTAACCCAATTCTGCAAAATATTTTGCATGTGGTTCTGACAATCAGTGGCCTCTAAACTACTCTCAATGTTTCCAGCAATTGGGTGAGGTATCCTGTAAGTTTTCAAACTATTATTTTCTACTTTATAAGCAAAATTAATTGTATTCCACTCAACTATTTTAAATATGAGTAAAAGTAATTGTTCATTTTACTGATTTATAGTTATGTTTTACAATGAAAACAATACAGGGCTAACCTTACTTTAAAATTATAATGGAAACAACTCAGTAATTATAAAACTTTATATGTGATTAGAGTATAGCTGTTGTACAATTTGAAAAAGAAGGTGAAATTCATTGGAATATTAAAAGGAAATGTAATAAGATTTATTCTAACATTTTACATTGCCCAAACTGGTAAAATGTATGAAACAAACACAATTGAAAAAAAACTATGTTTTCTAAGCAAATTATCTTTATATATATTTTCAAAATGTTATATATATATATATACACACACACACACCCATATATATGTCTATACATACATATATGCATATTCATATATCTATATCCTTGTAAGTATAGATATATGAATATATAGGTTTAGATACAGAGTCTGGCAAATCTTTTGAACTGCCAAAATAGTAAAAAGTCCTGTAGTCATCCAAATAGGATTGATTTTAGTAACACTAGAAGCAAAAAAAAAAAAAAAAAAAAAAAAGCAAAATTTTCCCTAAAAGTATATTTTGTGAAATGGTCTTAAAAGGAATTATCTACTTTGCTTGAGAAGTAAATTGCAATACGGATTTGTTGTGAACAAATCAGAACTACAAAATCTTTCACATAGAAATCAAAGTTATATCAATAACATTTGAGTAATTGGCTCTACTTAAAAAATATGAAAACGTTCTTTTTAAAAACGTTTTTAAAATGTATTATTTTTAATTATTTTGGGTATATAATAGGTATAAATATTTATGGAGTATAAGTGATGTGTTGATTCAGGCTACAATGTGTAATAATCACATCAGGGTAATTGGGTATCCATCACCCCTGGCATTTATCACTTCTTCGTTTGAGGAATACTCCAATTTTACCCTTTTAGTTATTTAAAAATAAACAATAAATAATTATTGACTATAATCACTTGTTGTGCTATTAAATACTAGCCCTTATTCATTATAAATATATTTTGGCCATTAACCATCCATACCTTTTCCCCTAACTTCCTGCTACCCCTCACAGCATCTGATAACCATCATTCTACTCTTTATCTCTATTCGTTCAATAGTTTTATGTTTTAGTGCTCACATATGAGTAAGAACATGCAAAATGTGTCGTTTTGTGGCTTGCTTCTTTCACTTAACATAATGTCCTCCAGTTCTATTCATGTTGTTGTAAATAACAGAATTTCATTATTTTTTATGGCTGAATAATATTCCATTTTGTCTATGTACCACATTTTCTTTATCCATTCATCTGCTGATGGACATAGGTTCGTTCCAAATCTTGGCTATTGTGAATAGTGCTGCAATAAACATGAAAATGCACACATTTTTTCAATATACTGATTTCTTTTATTTTGGGTGTATACCTAGCAGTGGGATTGCTAGATCACATAGTAATTCTATTTTTAGTTTTTTGAGGAACTTCCATATTGTTCTACATAATGTCTGCACTAATTTACATTACCGCCAATAGTGTAGGCGGGTTCCGCTTTCTCCATGTTCTCACCAGCATTAGTTATTGCCTGTCTTTTGAATACAAGCCATTTTAACTGGGGTGAGATGATATCTCATTGTAGTTTTGATGTGTATTTCTCTGAAGGTCAATGACATGAGCATTTTTATATATGATTTGTATGCATTTTTTGAGAAACGTCTATTCAGATTTTATGCTCTTTTTAAATTAGATTCTAGGTTTTCTTCCTGTCAAATTGTTTGAGCTCCTTGTATATTCTCAGTTTTAATCCCTTATCAAATAGATAGTTTGCAAATATTTTCTCCCATCATGTAGGTTGTTTCTTCACTTTGTGTAGAAACTTTTGTGTAGAAGCTTTTGTCATGTGACATAATTTGTTCATTTTTGCTTTGGTATTACTTAAGAAATCTTTGCTCAGTCTAATGTTCTACAAAGTCACCCAATGTTTTTGTTTAGTAGTTTGATAGTTTGAGGTTTTATATTTAATTCTTTAGTCCATTCTGATTTGATTTTTGTACATGGCAAGAGATAGTGGTCTAGTTTCATTATTCTGCATATGGATAGCCAGTTTGCCCAGCACTTAGTGAAGAGACTGTCCTTTCTTCAACGTATGTGCTTGGCACCTTTGTCAAAAATGAGTTCATTGTAGATGTGTGGATTTTTTTGTGGGTTCTTTATTCTATTCTATTGGTCTATGTGTCTAATTTCATGCCAGTGCCATCCTGTTTTGATTACTATAGCTCTATAATATAATTTGAAGACAAGTAATGTGATTCCTTCAGTTTTGTTCTTTTTGCTCAGGATGGCTTTGGCTATTCTGGGTCTTTTTTGTTTTCATATAAATTTTAAGATTTTTTTTCTATTTCTGTGAAAAATGTCATTGATATTTTGATAGGGATTGCATTGAATCTTTTTATTGCTTTTAGTATATGAACATTTTAACAACCTTAATTCTTCCAATTTATGAACATGAAATGTCTTTCCATTTTTTATGTCCTTTTCAATTTTTTTCATCAATGTTTTATGGTTTTTACTGTAGAGATATTTCATTTATTTGGTTAAATTTATTGCTAGGTATTTTATATTCTTTGTAGCTATCAGAAATGGGGTTACTCTCTTCATTTGTTTTTCAGTTTGTTTGCAATTGTTATATAGAAATGCTGCTGATTATTATATGTTTATTTTCTATCCTGCAACTTGACTGAATTTGTTTATAAATTCTAACAGTTTTTTTTTGGTGGAGTCTTTTGCTTTCTCTAAATACAGGATTATATTGTCTACAAACAAGAATAATTTGATTTCTTCCATTAAAATTTGTATGCCTTCTATTACTTTCTCTTGTCTAATTGTTCTAGCTAGGACGTGCAGTACTATGTTGAATACATTGGTGATAGTAGGCATCCTTCTCTTCTTCTAGATCTTATTGGAAAGGCTTTCACATTTTCCTCATTCAGTGTTATACTATCTGTGGGTCTGTCATATATGGTTTTTATTGTTTTGAGCTATGTTCTTTCTATATCTATTTTTTGAGAGTTTTTATCATGAAAAAATGTTAATTTTATCACATAATTTTTCAGCATAAATTGAAATGATTATATGTTTTCTGTCCTTCATTCTGTTGATATGATGTATCATATTGAGTGGTTTCTACTGCTGAACCATTCTTGCAACCCTAGGATGAATACCATTTGGTCAAGATAAATGAACTTTTCAATGTGTTGCTGAATTTGGTTATTAGTATTTTGTTGAAAAATTTTGCATCAATATTCCTCAGAGTATTGGCTTGTAAATTTATTTTTTGCTGCATATTTGGCTTTGGTATCAGGTTAATAATGGCTTCATACAATAAGTTTGGAAGTATTCCCTCCTCTATTTTTTGGAATCGTTTTTGTAGAAATCATATTAATTCTTTTTTAAATGTTTGGTAGAATTTAGCAGTGAAGCCATCAGGTCCTGGGCTTTTCTTTGATGGGAGACTTTCACTACAGCTTTGATCTTGTCCCTTTTTATTGGCCTATTCAGGTTTTGGTTTTCTTCATTGTTCAATCTGGGTAAGTTGCATTTGTCTGGAAATTTATCCATTTATTCTAGGTTTTTCAATTTATTGGCATATAGTTGTTCATAGTAGTCTCTGGGGATCCTTTGAATTACTGAAGTATCAGTTCTAATGTCTCGTCTTTCATTTCTGATTTTATACATTTAGGTCTCCTCTCTTTTCTTCGTAGTCTGCCTAAGGATTTGTCAATATTATCTTTTCAATAAAACAAATTTTGTTTTGTTGATTTTTGTATTTTTTGTTTTAATTTAATTGATTTCTGCTCCAATCTTTATTATTTCTTTTCTTCCACTAACTGGGTTTGGTTTGCTTTTGCTCTTCTAAGTTCTTTAAAATGCATCATTAGTTTCTTTATTTGAACTTTTTATTCTTTTTTGATGTAGGTGCTTACCGCTATAAACTTTCCTCTTAGCACTGCTTTTACTGTATCCTATAGGTTTTGGTATGTTGTGTTCTTATTTTCATTTGTTTCAATAAATTTTTAAACTTTCTTCTCATTTTTTTCATTTATCCACTCACTGGTCATTCAGGAATATACTGTTTAATTTCCATGTGTTTGTGCAGTTTTGAAAGTTCCTCTTGCTACTGATTTCCAGCTTAATTTCATTGTGTTCAGAGAAGACACTTGATATGATTTCAATTTTTTAAATAATTTGAATACCTTTTGACTGCTTCTGTAAGCTAAAATATCATTTATCATTGAGATTAAACCATGTGCTGAGTAGATGAATCTGTATTTTGCAGCTGGCGGACGAAATGTCCTGTAAATATCTATTAGGTCCCTTTAGTCTATAGTGCAGATTAAATCCAATGTTTACTTGTTGATTACCTGTCTGGATGATCTGTCTATGTTGAAAGTGGGGTGTTGAGGTCTCTAGTTATTATTGCATTGGGGTCTGTCTCCCTAACTCTGATAACATAATGCTAAAGAAGATTAAGCAAGTATGCACATACAGGCAGGAGTTTGACATACTCTTGTATTCCCAGTGACTATCAAAATTCATGTCATCTAGTACATAGTTAAAATATTTTGAATGAATGAGTGACAGATTAAGTAGAAAATTGTTTTCACTTACATATGTTTAATACATTTTACAAAGTATCTTCTAATCATTAAGCTTATATTTATTTGCAAGATATTTTTAACCAATATCTCTTTTAGCTTTACTGTCTTATTTTGTCTTCTCTAGTTTCATCCCTTTCTCCAGAAAAGGTAAATAGTACCAAAAACAATGATGTCTTCATAATCATTTGGTGGCATCACGTTTTCTTGGATGTTCCTGATGCTTATGGGTGTTTGTCAATGTCTGGGCATTGAAGAGTTAGGTACTTATTCTAACCTTTATAGTCTGGGCTTGTTTGTGCCCATCCTTCTTGTGAAGGCTTTCCAGGTATTCAAAGGGAATTAAGTGTTGTAATCGAAGTATTTTGTCACTACAGCCATATCTGCACTAGAGTGTGTCCTGGTAACACTGCAACTCTTGCCAACTCCTAGAGGTACTGACTTGGTGGGCTTGAGTAAGACCCAGGAGAATTCCCTGGATTTCCAGGCAGTGTTTCTTGTCCTCTTCCTTCACTTTTCCTGAAACAGAAGGAGTTTCTTTCTCTCTATGCTGGGCTGCTTGGATTTGGGGGAAGGGTGAAGCAAGCACTCCCATGGACACAACAACTGGGACTGTGCTGGGTCACACCTGAAGTCAGCACAGTTGTGGGTCTCACCTAAGGCCCATGACAACTACTGCCTTGCTACCCCTGTTTATTCCAAGCCTAGGTCCTCTTTAGTCAGCAGGTAGTGAATCCTGCCAGGAATGGGTTATTCCCCTTAGAGCAGCAAGTTCCCTTCAGACCCAGGGTGGATATAAAAATGTTGTCTAGAACCTGAAATTAGGGATTTCAGATATCTGATTTGTGCTTTATTTTACTGTGGCTGAGCTGGTAGCCAATTCCAAGACAAAGTCCTCTTTTCTCTCTCCTTTCTCCAAGCAGGAGTCTCTCCTCCGGTTGAACTTTCTAGCGTTGGGAGAGGGGTGGCACAAGCACTCGCATGGCCACCACAGCTAGGACTTCTCTGGATCACATCTGAAGCCAGCACAGTTGTGGGTCTTGACTGTGTCCCACGGCATCTACTGCCTGGCCACTGCTGACATTTATTCATGGCCCAAGGGCTATTTAAACAGCAAGTAGGAATCTTATTAGGACTGGGTCCTTTCTTTCAGGAGAGTGGGTTCCCTTCTGGCTCAGCCTGGGTCTGAAAATGCCTTCTCAGAGCTGGGGCCTGGAATCAGGGACTTCAGGAATCTGCTTGGGGCTTTATTTTACTGTGGCTGAGCTGGTACCCAAGTTGCAAAACAAAGCCCTCTTTATTGTTGTCACTCCTTTTTGCAGGTGAAAGGAGCCTGGAACTAGGGGTTTCAGAAATCTGCCTGGTGTTTTATTTTACTGTGGCTGAGCTGGTATCCAATTGTAAGACAAAGTCCTCTTTTCTGTCTCCTTTCTGCAAGCAGGAGTCTGTCCGTGAGCTGCATTACCTGGGGTTGGGGGAGAGGTGGCACAGGCTGTTCCTTGGCCTGGACAGCTGGTGTCTCTCTGGGTTATGTGCACCCCAAGTCTGCTAGCTCTGAGCCCAGCACAGCACCAGGACTTGCTCAAAGACTGCAGTTCTTGTGGCCTGATTGCCTTTCAAATTTATGCAGGACCCCAGGGCCCTTTATTTCACTGGTGGGGAGTGCTAGCCAGAACTCAGGTTCCTACCACTGAGCTAGAACAGTGGTCTAAATGATCCCTCTATGGGCACTGATGAAAATCTGTGTTGTGTTCCATGGTGGCAGGGCAGCACAGAGATCCAGTATAAAGTTCCACAATCAGTTCGCTGTCCCTCCCACACACAGATTCTGTCTCCACATGTAGCCTGAGTACAGGGGAGGGGTGGTGTAGGCAGTGAAAGACTGTCTTTCGTATCCTCTTTCCTTGATATGATATTAAAACCAGGTACTGTGATTGCTCACTTGATTTTTGCTTCTTATGAAGGTGGTTCCTTATATGGATAGTTGTTCAATTTGGTGCTCCTGGCAGGGCATGGAGAAGGTCACTGACAGGTTCTATCTGGCCACCTTGCTCCTGAATATGTTTTTCAAAGATACCTCTACTCTTTAATGCATTACTAATAGATGGTACACATGCTTACTTTTCTTATGTGTGCTCTAAAGCCATTTTGATGTTATATTAATGGCAACATAATTTTTATTGTATTTTCCCATCTTAATGTTTGCACACTGTTCAAAATCTGAGTACAATATTGACCACATCTCAATCTTATCCTTTCCACATTGTTTTTTCATTTCCCAACACTTCTAATGATCACACTAAACTTATATTATGACAAGAACCAAGGCTATAAAATATTTGCAGGCAGCTTATTCTTTTGACAATATGATTCTTATTGGCATGATCTCTGCTTTTTCCTTGGACTGCTGCATTCATATTTCCCATATTTAGAGAAGCAAAATAATCTGGTGACCAGCAGGATAAGATAATAGCTCCTCCTCTCAATTCATACATTAAAATGAATTTTTACTTTTGATTAGGATTCTATCAGTATTTTTGTTTGTTTGGGGTTTTAAGAAAAAGAGAAAGTGTGAGGAAACGTGATTTGGATACACTGCTGAGTGTGGAAGGACACACATGTTTTCTGTTTCTCTTGAGAATAAGTAGTTCCTGTCTTCCTAGAAAAAGACTGACTGTTTTTGGTCATACCAATAAGTAACCAACTGAGTCCATTTTAACCCCATCGTTTTTGATCAATGACAACTTCCTTTGGTAGCATATTTCTTAAAGTCAGTCTGGCAGCAACTGCCTTTTCCGCTGCTCAGGTTTTTAAAAGTCTGTCAATCAGAAATAATCTCCATTTGATAACCTTTCACAGCTATAGTTCAACCAAACCCTAAACACTTCCGTTTCTCAAGGTCTGACAATATCTGAGAGCTCTATTTTTTTAAAAAAAAAAACCCCATATAAGATTATCTCTTTACTTTTCCTCTATTTCTGTCTTCCTAGGAAAAGAATTATTGTTAAACAAAACAAAAAACTTTTATTTCAGGCAATGAATGATGGTCTCTTTCCTTTTGCAGCCTTCAATGAAAACACAACTAAATAGTTTCTACTTTTAGTGTCGTGTTCCACAAGAAAAGGATATAGGTTTCTCGAGTGAAGGAATCTACCCCGTGCCTATATTTCTTCCTACATCATTTAGAATAAGTTATTGCACATATTAGGCTCTCAGTAAATCAAATGATTTAAAGATGTTTGAGTTGCAAGCTATTTTATGTTTATACAATCTATTGTTAAACTTTGGATTTTAGCAGTAGACATTTTATTTAAAGAAAATTTGACACCAAATCTACCTTTTAATTAACACAGCATAATGGTTCTGGGTGAAGCTATAGATGTGGAAACTAACCTTCTCCCATTTCTTCTATTTGTTCCTTACCTCCTTCAGGTCTCTATGATGCTTTACATCAGGTGAAACTTTGCTAAATAGAGTTTTAAGCCACTAATCTATTCCTATTCTCTAATTCAAAAGATGAGGGAAGTAAGGCCACATGACTTTCTCAGAACCATCTTAATTATGCACAAATTGAAATCCTTCTCTTCCACGACTGGCTAAATTTCCACATATTCAAACCTTTTGGTCTTCTAAAATACATTTTCATTCATGTGAGTTTATATGAAGTTAACTATATTTTGCAGTAAAGTATTAATTTTTAAGTTTTTGCTGAAAATAGAAAAAATTGTAATTATTTTCTGCTAATATCATGTAGCACTGTTTGTGATATACTTTTATATTATTTCTAGAATGTTTATTGACTTCCTCACATATCTTTAGTAGGCATCTTGTTATTTTTAAGTTTCATTTATATTATCTAAAATTAAAATTTATAATAATTATACATTTCTCTGTTATGTTATTGCACTAGAAAAATCACAATATTAAAACAATCATAACAAATTATAATTTTATTTATAATTTTAGTAGGAAGTATGCCACTGGCATTGTTAGATATACATTCATCATTTTGTAGAAAACATAATTTATTTTTCTCTTAGAGAAGAGTTTTATTAAGTTAAATAATAATTTTAATTAATTTATCAAACAAATACATACTGATCATCTCTCATGCACTTGGTACTATTACATGCTCTTGAAATATACCCATGAACTAAACCGACAAAGATTCCTACCCTCATTAAACTTAGATTTTAAGACAAAAAATAAATGAATATAATAAATAAAATATATGAATTATCACAAAATGATAAGTATAATAAAAACCAAAAATAAAAAAGGGTATGAGGAACTGGTAGTGTTTTTGTAAAGGCACAGATTATAACTGTAGTAGAGTGGAGAAGGCTGAGTGAAATGAGAGGTGGAATTTTAATGAAGACCTGAGAGATATGAAGAAATTAGCAGAAAAATATATGGGTGAAGAGTTCTAGGCAGAAAAATAATCCAGTATATAAGGACACTAACACAGAACACACAAAGATTGTTCAAAGAACAGTTAGGAAACCACAGTGGCTCAGTAGAATATATAAAGGGCAGAAATGTAAGATGAGGTCAAAAAGATGCTAAGAGGTTAGACTCTATAAGGTCAGAGCATATGCAGGCTTTTAATCTGAGTAAAACGAAGAACTAGTGCAGGGTTCTAACTGAAGAGTGACCTGTTGTACTCAGATTTTAATGGGATACCTCCTGCTGCTCTGCCCAGAATATTCTTTTAGAATCAAAGAGCAAAATCAGAGAGATGTGTAGGAAGTAATTAGAGTATACTAGTCAAGAGATGATTACTTGTACTAGAATGGCTAATAGATTTTGCTCCAGAGTTGGGTGAAGAGAGAGAAAGGAGGAGAAGGAAAGAGCAGAGGAGAGAAGGAGAGTAGAAGAGAGAGATAAAAGGTGGCCCTCAAGTTTGGGGTTTGATGAAGTTGCTAACAACTGAGACAAAGTGAATTGCAGGTGGAACAGGTTTATGGAGACAAGATTAATAGTTCTGCTAAACATGTTGTATTAGCGGTATCAATTACACATACAAGAGGAGATGACAGTTCAACAAACATGTATTGATTTCAGGCTGGAGATAATACAAAATCTATAAACAATCAACATATAAATGGGATTTTTAATGATCATAGTTAAAGAACAGAAAATGTCCAACAACTGAGCTCTGGGACACTTCAACTTTAAGAGATCTATGAGAAATCAGGAATCTGCATAGGAGACTGAGAAGAAATGACCAGGAAAGCAAGAAGAAAACCAGGAGAATGAGTCCCAGAAGTGAGGTAATTTTTGTTTTTGTTTTCATGAAATAAGTGACTGAATATGTTAGATGGGGCGTGGATGTCATAGAAGATTAGAGAAATACCTATCTAACAACTGGTCATTGATGGTTCCCACAAAACAGATTCGATGGTCTGATTAGAGAAAATGGGAGTATAAATGGTTCTTTCAGGAGTTAAAGGTGGTATGAATAAAATTATTATTTTGTGAATTTTAAATTATTAATTTGTAAGTTTGAGCAATGCTCTCCTAAGTAATATGGAACATGTCTCTTTTGAATAAGCCTAAACCGGCCTAATATGCAAATGTTTGGTACTTCCCTGGACCATATAGTATGCTGTTCTAGCCAATCTTAAAGGAAAAGACATTTTATTTTAAAAAATGCTTGTAGAATTAGTGTTTTATGCATTTTTAAAATTTAGGCTTGTGGACACTCCTGCCTCTGGATTTCAAGAGAATAATTTTAAAAGGATTGGTAGAGTAAGACCAGTTTATATGCTTAATGTTTTCTAATTATTTTCATGGGTTATGCTTACATATTCTTAAGAGAGCTTGACAAGTTTTATGTAGTTCATGAAATGCTGTGGGTTTAATTTCTCTAAATAAATTAAATTCTTGTTCTTAAATTCCAGAATATAAATAAGACCTCAAGGTGTTACTAAGTATAGGTATCTAAGCAAAACAGAAACAACCAGATTGAAAACAATCTCCTGGTTTCTCAACTGGGAAGAGAGCTAATCCAATGCCTGACAAAACAACATTTCAGTGCTTGCATACTGTCACTCCAGCAGTCCTTCACAAAATCCCTTAAAACTTGATACTATCAAGTCCATGGAATTTTTTCTTCTCTAAGCTAAATACACACAATGTATGACTTCTCATTAGATGTAGTAATTTTGAAACAGCATTTCTATTATTCAAGACAGGAATTCATAATTGTGTTTCTAATAGCAACAGCAGCCACTTTCTGATGTTGGCACCAATCTCTTTTCAGTTCATGTTCCACTCACTATGTAGTGGCACATTTGCTATACATCCTCCTGGGTGTACAGAACTGTCAGGCTACTTTAGAACCACCTGTCCTCATGGATGACAATAAAACTATGCCCAAGTGAACTTTTTGCAGCAGGGTAGCAACCTGTGCTTTCACGTCACAGCTGTTTCAAAATGAAAGTAAAGGACATAAATAAAATTTGGCATGAAGATAAACTTGTCTTTTAGGTGTATTTAAGGACCTGGGGGATTTTATGGAAATAGAAGGATATGCAAATTGAGAAAATGTATTCCTAAAATTACCATATAGTTTGTTATATCCTAATATCTCCAAGAGAGTCCATTTTTACCAGTTTAGAATAATTGAAGTAAAAGCCAGTCTCCATTAATAAAGAAGTCAAAATTATTTATTAATTTATTCATAAATACATGCCATGCATGTATATATAAATTCATTTTACATATATAGATCCTCCTTAGGCACACTAAAAATCACACTACCCAATGTAATAATCAAATAGCTCTTTAAGGTAGGCATAGCTCTCCTTTAACACGTAGGGACACTGAAGAAAACAGAATATTTAAATTGTGTAATGCTCAACATTTTATATTTCATATTCTTGTTTCAGCAGACATTACTGGTTGCCTAATAATTAGGCTCCTCCAGCAAAATTCCTTGCTTACAAAATAGAACTATAATTTTGTTTAGTTATTGGAAGATCTATGTTTCATGGATCCCTCTCCAGACCCAGGGGTTAAATGTTAATTACTGTAAATCAATCTTGACAATTCTATTCCTTTGCTCAAGTATCATGAAGATGGCATAACCTAAACTAGTAAAATAGACAAGAGACTCTTACTACTGTTTTCTTTGCTCTCATAAAGAACACAAGATAATGTCTTCTAGCCTTTGCACATATTTGTGTTATGACATGATACTGGGAGCTGCTATATCCAACTAGCAACCAACCATAAGAGACATGTCAAGAGAAACCCATAAAATTTAATCAGAACACTTGTATCATTGAGCTGCTACATTAACTCACCCTATAACAGCTTACCTCTGGACTTGCAGTTAGGTGAGATAGTAAGTTTCTCAGTTATATTACCAGAATTGCTTTTATTTGCTACGGAAGCATCTGATGTAGCTAGTACATATTGGAGTAGTAATTTAAAAACCACTATTTGTGATTCAAAATAATGGGTTCTTGCCATTGTAAACCTGACATTATTTTAAAAATTTAATACTTTTACTAAATTGAGATGGAATATTAATAAAATATTTTTTCTGCTTTTCAATTCATATAGTGCAACTACAGAATTTTGGTGCTTAAAAAGTGCATACATATCAAAAATGTCAGCTTCCTCATTTTAATTTACAAAAATTGATACCCAAAGCTAGTTAGTTGCAAATCCATCTCTTCAGTCACCTATGCAATTGTATTAAGTAAATCTTGCATTTAAACCCCACTGCCATGAAAAACAACTGTGGCTTATCAGGGGAAAAATCTTCTTCTCTTTTAGCCTTACTACTACTAAGTGCTAACTGGGATAAATAATACATTGTAATACCTTAGTGAGGATTCAATTATATTATGCATATAAAAATACTAGAACATATTAGCTACCAGTTAATATTGGCTTTTATACACACCATCTTTTTATGCAGAGTGTTTTACATATTACAAGAAATACAGTTGAGAAATGAGTACTTTGGTTAAAAATATTTGTATTTCTCAGAGTATCGTAAAACTTTCCTCTAAATTGAAATACACATCAGCACATTAAAGCCTTTGAGAAGTTCTGGAATAAAATAATCTGCATTTTTAATCTAATGCTACATAGAAAATTACTTCAAAAATTAGAATAAAAAAACAGTAAACATGTATGACCTCACATGCATGAGCTTGCCATCAGGATGCTGGCTAGGGTTTGCAGTTACCTGGAAGTTTGACAGAGATGAAGATCTGCTTTCAAGATGGCTTACTCACTTACCTGGCAAATTAGTGCAGATTACTGACGTAAGGATTCTGTTACTTTTCAGGTGTACCTCTCCACATTGCTGCTTAAGTGTCTTTATGAGATAGCAGTTGGAGTCCACAAAGTAAGTAATCTAAGGAAAGGAATCAAGGAGGAAGCTTCAATGCCTTTTATAACTTATTTTAGGAAGTTACACAGGCTACCTTTTCTATGAGTTATTTATTATAAATAAGTCACTAAGTCCAGTCCATTATTGATGAGAAGAGATTTCAGATCCATCTCTTAAAGAGAATAATAACAAAGGATAATAAACATATCGTTAAACCACCATGGAATATTTGTAACTTTATTTAATCCAGATATTCCTGAAGTAATTTTACCATAGAAATCTATATTAAAGTAACATGTTTCTAAGGATTCCCTAAAAGTACCCATGACATAACCAAATTCTATATGGTTTTATTTGAATATATATATGAAGAAACTTTTTCAAGAGAAAAAGCTTGAGTCTTTCTAAAATATTCAAGCAGCTTGAGTGTTTCTAAAATATTCAAGCAGCTTGACGACTGTTTGTTTTCAAATACTCCCTTGAATTGTATTTATAGTTTTTGCCTGTTTCTAATAATTCATAACCGTTGATCATGATCTAAATTGGCAATCCTAATTTTGGATTATACAATTGGACATAAAAATATATGTTTTGGAGAGACATTTTATATCTGTAACTTGGCATATACTGCTGTATTTTAAAGTTTAAGTGGTGTTATTAAGGGTGCTGACTAGGATCACTATTCTGCAATGTGAAACTGTTACGAGCAGGAATGAAATACAGTTTTTAAAGCAGAGTGTTCTATTTTTTCAACAACCAATAGATTGGTAAAATGGAACATTTTGTAAAATACCCTCCACAATCTAAGGGCAAGGAACACCCAGAGGAGTGAAATCCTAAAGAGTTCCTTATGCTTAACTGTAATCTAGAAGTTTTTAAGCACTGCAGTAGAGTTTTCTTGAAGTTGCTACATACCTGCCTAGTTCTTTTTTTTTTTTTTTTGAGACAGAGTCTCGCTCTGTTGTCCAGGCTGGAGTGCAGTGGCATGATCTCTGCTCACTGCAAGCTCCACCTCCTGGGTTCACGCCATTCTCCTGCCTCAGCCTCCCAAGTAGCTGGGACAACAGGTGCCCGCCACCACGCCCGGCTAATTTTTTGTATTTTTAGTACAGACGGGGTTTCACCATGTAAGCCAGGATGGTCTCGATCTCCTGACCTCGTTATCCACCCGCCTTGGCCTCCCAAAGTGCTGGGATTATAGCGTGAGCCACCGTGCCGGGCCTATACCTGCCTAGTTCTTTAAAGTAGCTGAGTATATAGGAACTCAAACAAATGTCCTAGTCATGGATAATGAATTTCCAGCTGCTGGAGTACCTCATATCTCTCTCTTTAAAATGTAAGTATCAGCCAAGTCAAAGAGTCATTTGGGATCTGAGACCATTTAGGAGATACATGATACCTGCTATGATCAGTAAAATGAGAAAGAATAACTTCATTGGAAGAGAAAAACAAGATACATGTTACATGAACATAAGCATGCACAAACTGGATGTTCTCATAGGGACACGGATTAAATGAAAGAGTTCTATACTTTCTGTTTTGTAGAGAAAAAAGGACCTAAGAAAATCAAGTGTTGAAATGTAACTGTCATTAGATGGCAGTTGCTTTATCTACTATTTTGTTTCTTACTGAAGGTTTTAGCTATTCTGTGCCCCATGCAGCCCCATCACCAAGAATTGTACCTCTGTGAAATGATAATTTTCCACAAGAGCAATTTTTATATCTAAAAGATAAGGGGAATATGAGAAGAATGGTTGTTGCTGTTAAAGTATGTCCTCAGGATTATAAACTGCATTATGCAGTCATGAACTTCTATATTAATGTCATTTAACCTTTGGCAATATTAGTCTAGAGAGGATCTTGTGAAGGATGGTACATTAACTTTTAGAAGTGATGGGCTGTGATAGTCCTGCTGTGATACTGAATGGCACTGGCTGAACTTCAGCACAGTCTTCCAAAGATGTAAGATATTTTCTCTCTATAGGGCAAAGCTTATGTACATGAGGGCAGATCTGTGAATTCATATATTTCAACCTGTCCTTGAGCAGTAAAACATAATGGTGCCATTTGAAAATAATTCTATAAAATAGCTCACTTTTCTGGTTACTGTCCACTACATTTTTAACTCTTTCATTATTCTATTTGTTCTATAGAGAGATACTGGAAGGTCCATATACATATATGTATGTATATATATATATATATATATATATATATATATATATATGTAAATGTCTTTATGAGATAGTAGTTGGAGTCCACAAAGTAATTAATTTAAGGGAAGGAATCAAGGAGGAAGCTTCAATGCCTTTTATAACCTATATTAGGAAGTCACACAGGCCACCTTTTCTATGTGCTATTTGGGTCAATTATATATATAATATACATCACACACACTATATATATATTTTTGAGCAAATACATATGTGTATATATGTGTGTGTTTATATATACACTATATATATATATTCTCAAAAATTGTAGATGCTTTCAAACTATTTAGGAAAAAAAACTCTAAACAAATAGTTGAGACACAATGAGCTTAGGCATTAGTAGAAGTTTATACAAATTACTGAGAGAGTAAGATAAGTAATTATCTGGCTGAGTTAAGGGATGAAGAAAAACATTCCTTCTAGGGAGATTAAGGGCCACCTTCTTGGGTGAAAAAAGAAACAAGGCAATGAATATGGACCTGGAGTCAGATCAAAATCACGTCCTTGGACTTCTATGTTTTGAATGACTTTTGACCTATTACTTAACTTCCTGGTATTTCATGCACCTAAATTATACAGTACAGTTATCTCACATTTCTAACAAATATTCTATTTCTTCATTTTTATGTCCCAGTAGCATATAAAAATGAACACGTCAAAATTTAACCTATTATATTTCCTGTGAATATGTGCCCTTCTCGATGCATTCCTGATAAGTTATTAATGTTTGTGCCCCACTGTCATCCTCCCCAGCTAGATCTCTAAGTTAAAAGCTAATCTCCACTTTCAGCTTTCAATATGTGGCTAGCCAGTTTTCCCAGCATCATTTATTATATAGGGAATCCTTTCCCCATTTCTTGTTTTTGTCAGGTTTGTCAAAGATCAGATGGTTGTAGATGTGTGGTGTTATTTCTGAGGCCTATGTTCTGTTCTATTGGTCTATATATCTGTTTTGGTACCAGTACCATGCTGTTTTGATTACTGTAGCCTTGTAACATAGTTTGAAGTCAGGTAGTGTGATGCCTCCAGCTTTGTTCTTTTCGCTTAGGATTGTCTTGTCTATGTGGTCTCTTTTTTGGTTATATATAAAATGTAAAGTAGTTTTTTCCAATTCTGTGAAGAAAGTCAGTGGTAGCTTGATGGGGATGGCACTGAATCTATAAATTACCTTGGGCAGTATGGCCATTTTCACGATATTGATTCTTCCTATCCATGAGCATGGAATGTTTTTCCATTTGTTTGTATCCTCTTTTATTTCGTTGAGCAGTGGTTTGTAGTTCTCTTTGAAGAGGTCCTTCACATCCATTGTAAGTTGGATTCCTAGGTATTTTATGCTCTTTGTAGCAATTGTGAATGGGAATTGACTCATGATTTGGCTCTGTCTGTTATTGGTGCATAGGAATGCTTGTGATTTTTGCACATTGATTTTGTATCCTGAGACTTTGCTGAAGTTGCTTATCAGCTTAAGGAGATTTGGGGCTGAGATGATGGGGTTTTCTAAATGTACAATCATGTCATCTGCAGACAGGGACAATTTGACTTCCTCTTTTCCTATTTCTTTCTCTTGCCTGATTGTTCTGGAAGAACTTCCAACACTATGTTGAATAGGAGTGGTGAGAGAGGGCATCACTGTCTTCTGCCAGTTTTCAAAGGGAATGCTTCCAGTTTTTGCCCATTCAGTATGATATTGGCTGTGGGTTTGTCATAGATAGCTCTTATTATTTTGAGATATGTTCCATCAATACCTAGTTTATTGAGAGTTTTTAGCATGAAGGGGTGTTGAATATTGTCAAAGGCCTTTTCTGCATCTATTGAGATAACCTTGTGGTTTTTGTCATTGGTTCTGTTTATGTGATGGATTATGTTTATTGATTTGCATATGTTGAACCAGCCTTGCATTCCAGTCAGAAGTCATACCCACATATTTATCAATTATCTTCTATGTGTGCTTGATTATCTCATCCAGTCCTTTTTCCTATACTAGATGATACTTATAAAGTATAAGTCAAATTCTATTTCTCTATTAGTTAAAATATGCAAAGGTTTACTGTTACATTTACAAGAAAATCTAAACTCCTCACCTGGTATTTCAAGGATTAAAACATGAAGTCTCTACCAGTCTCTAACCTCATAACGCTTCCAACCTTTCATTACACTCCGGATATCCCACTCTTTCTACTATTTGACTAATATAAAGTTTATTCTGTTTCTGGGACTTTGCTGTTTCTATCTCCCTACTAGAGCATTCTTCACCTACATCTTTGCCTCACTTCACCTTTATCATTTAGGTTTCAAGTCAGAAACCACTTTCTTATAGAAGTCTTCTCTGACCTTCCTATGGTAATAGCTTTATACTCACCACCTCCACCATCAATCTTTATTCAATCACCAACACTTCATTTTGTCATAACATTTATCCTCATCACTATCTGAAATCATTTTAATTTTAAGTGAATAGTTGTTCTTGGCTTCTCCCTGGAATATGAGCGCAATAAAGATAGAGAATATGTTTTTACCATTCTATCTGTCATGGATACGATAGTGGTATGTATTCAATTAATATTTTTTGAATTAATAATGAAAATCATTCATGTGTATATGTAGGAATAAAGCAGAGAAAATATATATATTTCTTTTTAGGAATAATATAAAATAATTGCACAGTAAGTTACAACATAAATGTTAAGTACAGAAGTATCCACAAAGAGTAATTGAAGTTGGTCAAGTAAAGATAACACAGAGGAATATATTCAATATCTTAAAGATATAATGGCTAGAATTTAGAAATCTGTTTATACAGAAAAGCAGAGTTTGCATATCAATGATTTTTTTTGTCTTGGATGACTACATTGGTATTGTTACTAATAAATCTTATATAATTTCAAGAAGAATGACATATTTTAAAGCTAAAGTTTGCAGATAAGATTATTTTAGAACTATTATATTCGAAGTGTTCATGAAGCATCCTGTGAGAGATAGACAATTTGAACTTGGCCATATTATTCCAGAGCTAAGAAAATATACTGGAGTGAGAAATGTATTTGAGGCATTTGAAGTAGATGAGATTGTCCCAGAAAAACATTAAACATAAGAGTGAAGTTAACAATAGTCCTGGGAGAAGTAATAGGAACAAGAGAGTGAGTTTGAAAGATGAATCACACACTCCAAGAGGCAAGTATATATAGTGTTCAGAATGAGGAAGATACAGAAATCAGGATGGATTTTACCTGACTACAATGTCCACTCTGTGTATTCCTATGCTCCACTCTACAATTTCAAGTCTCACAAGAACAAAAGATTCTGAAATACAGGCAGGGCATGGAGGGCCACTTGTTTCCCTCTACCACCCCAAAGCCAGTCATTTTTCTTAATGCAATTACACAAATACTTGATCACTTTCAATGCACCCATTAGAGAGCTACAATTGTCCCTTGGTATTCTCGGGAATTTGTTACAGGGCTGCACAGATACCAGATCCATGGATGTTCAAGTTCCTTTTATAAAATAGTGAAGTATTTGCATATTTGCATCTTCCTGTGTACTTCAAATCATCTCTAGATTACTTATAATACCTAATACAATATAATGATACATAAAATTATTATAATTTATTTTTAAATTTTTATTGTTTATTTTTGTATTCCTATTTTTATTGTTTTATTCTGAATACTTTTGATCCACAGTTGGATGAATCCATGGTGTGGAACCTACAGATGGAGGGCTCACTGTATATACTGACACAACTGGACTTTGTGTCAGAATGTCTCCTCTGGTCCCAATGTTCTTTATGTATGATGGCTTGACTTTTACTATATCTAATCCAGGTGCTAATGAACTCAATGATATTTCGAATCTAGGCCAGTGTTTGCCAGACTACATATTTACATACAGCCTCTCTTGAAGGAGTCACAATTTATAAAATGTTACAAATAAGTTTCACCCTGTTACTGTGCAATTTGGGACGGCAATGGCTAGAAATATACAATCATGGAAAATAATATTACTTGTTTTATTTTTAAGGCAGGTAATAAATGTAAAAGAGAATAGCAATTACTGACACCACAAAATGTACAGGCCACTCTAAGCCTCAAAGGCTCAAACAAATATTCAAAGTAAAGATAATCTTGAAAGAAAATGTATTCTTATATTGCTGTGTGTTAAATGTAATGCTTATGAATGATTTTAGTCAAAAAGTAAAATAAAATTTAAAAATAAAGACAATAATAAGAAAAATATGATCCATTACCATATCTAGCAATTCTGCTACAAACATTATTGTAAGGCATATAAATTCAAGTTGAAAAAATAATAATTAAAACTCAAAAGTACCCTTAATAAAGAAAACAGTGATTTCATTTTAAATCAATTATTTGAAATGAAAACAAATCTGTATTACCTAAAGACAGTATCCATAGTCAAGTACAGGAGTGGGAGTCCCACTTGCTACCCTGGGCTGAAATATTTGACAGGTTAGCTAAATTAATGTTCAGTGGGTCACTGTGGTGAAAATTGATGTGTAAGTAACCTAACTTCTGAATAACTGTTTCTAGAGCTTGAAAGCAGTTGAAAACTTAAAGGGACTGACACAACCTTCACTATTTAGTGTTTGCAAAGTGCTCCCTAGAAATCAGGGCTCAGACCTCGGTTTCCTCTGTGGTATACAGAATGTCCTGTGGCTCCAATTCTGAGCCCTGGAGAGGATGAAGAACCAATGTTGAAGACATAAATGTTATTTAATTACAAGTCACAAAATCTGTTTTAATCGATGTTGTGGTTTGTTCCATTATGAATCAGTCACTGTGAATATAGGGGAGCTGTATCTGGAGATTAACTGAAGTGATTCTTCTTGGAAACCGAAAGACCACATTTCTTTTCTTTTTTTAAAATTTCAAATTTATTTTGAACTCAAGGGGTACATGTGCAGGTTTGTTACATGGGTATGTTGTATGATGCTGTGGTTTGAAGTACAATTTGTTACAGTATTCCTTCGATGCTGCTTTGCCAGCTGGAAATCTTTGCAACTGCCATCTCCTCTGTCTGGGCCTTGCTCAGGCCCGCAGGGCTCACTCTACCCACTTGGTACAGAAGGCTGCGCTGGGTTCGCAACTGCTCAGATCTTACACCTGCCATGGCTCCATGCTCATCCCACAGCTGGCCTGGGGATGCCACAAGTGGCTTCCGTGTTGGGTGCCAGTGTCTAAATGAGAGGAACATGGTGGCACCTGCAAACTTGAAGATGCCAGCAATCTCAAGCTCCAAGGGGTGTTACAGTTCTTGCTCAGGCAGTTCCAATGTCTGCACCCCCAAGAAATGTTGGAACTCTTCATTCTCATAGCTCGTCAAGTGGGAGCATGTTATAGCTGTCTTTCTCCCATAGTCTGTTGAGCAGGAGCATGCAACAGCTCGTTGATTCCTGCCACCTGAAGCTCACCAGGCAGAAGGGAGGATCACAGCTCATTCATTTCCGCTTCTCTCAGTTCACCAAATGAGAGGGCTACAGCTCATTTGTTCCTGCTGCACCCAGTTCAGCAAGTTCTAGGTTCTTGTCCTGCGATGAAGAGGAATAAAGTATGTGGACACTAGAGAGTAAGGCAGAGAAGAATCTTATTGAGTGACAGAAGGAAAGTTCTAAGCAGAAAGGGGATCCTGAAAGCGGGTAGTCATCTATGAGGCTGAGTCTGGAATTTTATGGGCTTAGTATGGGGGAGTGTGTACTTATTGATCTATGGGTGTTCTTGGAAAAAGCACCATTTGATTGGATGGAAAAAGCACCATTTGATTGGTTCCACCATCCGGATGGAACCAATGAGTTGAAATGAGTTCATTTTGAGTGGATAAGACAGGATACAAGTTTTCACTCCAGTGGTGGATTCTATTCAGAATTGGCAGTTTGGTTTTCAGGCTTCAGGCTGTCTTTGGCTTGAAGGTCAGGTTTCACCGGGGCTTGTCCCTGTCTGCCTAGGAATCTGTCTGTCTCCTGTCACTATCAACCCCTCATCTGAAGAGGTACATCTAACTGCCGTTAGGATAGGGACGGTGACTGATCTGTTTCATGATGACAGGGGGCATTGTCTTGGGAGAACAGCAGTCAGATCTCTCTCAGACGCCTATCTAAGGATCCCAAGTAAAAGGGAGTCATTGTCTGGGGCTCCATTACATGACCATTTGGAGTTTGATGACCTCTAGGTGAGAAGAAACACATTTTACAAGGAGGTTAACTATTTGTGGGCCAAATATGAGTATTATACAAAGAGGAGGTAAAAGCGGAAAATCCATACCAGTGCCAGAGATAGCAAAAATAAAAAGTAAAATAAACTATCATTCTGAAAACAATGTGGCCAAAGCTGTGTCACTTTGGTGAAAGAAATTCAATCTTGTATGGTGGAGGGGAGTTACATTTTAGAAGAGAAATAGCTGTTTAGGGGAGTAGATAATCCCACGGGTGTTCAGGATTATGGGGTCCTTGACCAAGACACCTTATGCTGAGGAACAGAATGAAGGTGAGAACAGCAAGCATAGGCAAGACTATAAAGGAGATAGCCATGGAAAGTTAATTATTGACATCTATCTTTTGTGATCTTTAACTTGAGGTCTCCAATTTCTTCACACTGGTGCTTCACGTACTCTTGGGGCAACAGAGGTAATTCTATCAGTTTCCCAGGCCTTTATTTGAGTATAATGAATCCAAGAATCTATTCCAGTGACCTTCACTCCTGAAGGAGTAGAAAGAAATACAGTGTAATGTCCTTTCCAATTCAGGGCTAGAGAGAAAAAAAGAGAAGGAAAAGCCTTTACCAGTACTAAGTCCCTTGGGTTGAATAGATGTGGTTCTAGTTCACAGGGTTGGGCCTCTGACAGTTGTTTCAGTTCCTGTTGGAAATGGGCCAAAGAAGTTATATGATTAATCAAATCAGAGGTTTCTTGGTCTAGCAAGAAATTATTGGTGAGAAAAAGCTGTCCATACATAATTTTGAAGGGACTTAAACCCAGCTTCAAAGGGGTGCTTCTAACACTTGTAGGGCCCTGGGGAGAAAAGTAATCCAGGGGAGGTGAGTCTCTTGAGACAGTTTTTGGAGGTGCCTTTAGATAATATCATTTGTCTTCTCTACCTTTCCTGAAGATTGTGGTCTCCAAGCACAATGAAGATGGTATTGTATACCTAGGCCTTTGAGACCCCCTGGGTGACCGCTGCCCTAAACAAGAAGCTATTATTGCTCTGGAGGTACTTAGGGAGTCCAAAGTGAGGAATTATCTCATTAATTAGTACTTTTATCACTTCCAGAGGCTTTCTCTGTCTCACATGGAAATGCTTCTACCCAGTTAGTGAAGGTATCTATCTGTACCAGGAGGTACAGGATGCCTTTTATCTTCGGCCTATGGATAAAATCCATTTGCCAGTGTTCCCCTGGGTAGCCTTCCAGTCTTTGAGTTCTAGGGAGGAGATGCCATTGCTTGAAGGAATTATTTTTAAGGCAAGTTTCACAAGCATTAACAACCTGTTTGATCATTTTTAGCAGATTTTTACTTGAGAACAACCTTTGGGTCAATTGATAGGTTTTATCCTTATCTAGGCAAAAGGTTTGGTGAGGGATTTTAAAAACTTTCCATTGGCTGGAAGCTGGTAGATGAAGTTTGCCATCCTCCAATTGTAGCTATCCTGAGGGCTGAAAGGTGCATCCCTGAGAGGTGGCCCATTCTATTTCTGCAGGATAATACTGAGGTTTTATTTCTCTTTTGGGTCACTCCCAGATCAGAGGGGCCCCAAGTGGATCAGAAATTTGGGGCCCTCTCATTGATGATTTAGCTGTTTGGTCTGCCAATATTTTCACTTGGTTATTTTATTTGTTCCCTTTTGGTGACCTTTACAATGTATTACTGCCACTTCCTGTGGAAGGAAAACCGAGGTTACTAGTCTGTCAGTTTGCTGATGGTATTTAATGGGAGACCCATTAGCTATGAGGAAATTATACTTTTTTCCAGATAGCAGCATGGGCCTGGAGGACTAAGAAAACATACTTAGAATCAGTATAAATGTTTACTGCTTTCCCTTTGCTTAATTCAAGCACCCTCATGGGGGCAATTAGCTCAGCTAGTTGAGCACTTGTGCCTGAGAAGAGAAGCACACTTCGAATAGTGTCATTCAGGGTGACTATTACATACTCTGCTTTATGAATCCCTTGTTCTACAAAAGAACTTCTGTCCAACAAGAGACTCCTGTCTGTTCTCTAAGGGGATTTGTTTGAGGTCCTCTTTGCCACAGAGAGTTGCACTATTATCTGTTTGCAGTCATGTTCAGGCCCTCCAACTTCCTCTGGGAGGAAGGAAGCTGGGTTTAGGAGGGATAGGTTATTAATGGGACTGCAGATGCCTCCAATAGCAGACCTTGATATTTGAGGAGGGAGTTGTTTGTTAGCCAGAGACCTGCCTTAGAAGACAGCAGTCCTGTCATATTATGTGGGGTATAAATGGTTAAGTTATTCCCCATGTTTAACTTACTCGCCTCTAGCACCAGCAAAGCTACCACAGCAAATGCCCAGAAGCAGGGTGGCCATCTTTTAGCCACCTAATGAAGCTCCTTTATTAGGTAGCCTATGGGCTGGACATCAGGCCTCGTTAGAATGCCCAGGGCCATTCCTTTCCTTTCTGATACATCAATATTGAACATCTTCCCTTTGGGAAGACTAAAGCTGGCACCTTAAGCAAGGCTTGTTTCATTTGGTTAAAGGCCCTTTTAGCCTCTGGTTCCCAAATTAGAGAGTGAGTCTTAGCTGCCTGAGTTTACTTTATTTGTTGATAGAAGGGACGAGCTATCTCACCATACCCAGGTATCCATAATCTGCAGAATCCTGTAATGCCCAAGAATTCCCTCAGTTGCTAGAGGGTTTTGGGGAGGGTGAAGGAAGAGATGAGCTTAATCCTTTCTTTGCCTAGTTCTCTGGTCCCGTCTGACAAGATTAGAACTGAGTACTTCACTGAAATCTTACAGAGGTCAGCCTTAGATTTTGAGACCTTATATCCTCTGTTAGCCAGAAAATTAAGAACAGCCTTACTGCTCTCCTGAGAGATATACTCAGTTGGGGCACAAAGGACAATATCATTTACATATTGTAAAACTTTAACCTGAAGATAAAGGAATTCAGAGAGATCTTTTGACAATACCTGCCCAAACAGGTGGGGGTGTCTTAGAATCCTTGAGGTAACACAATTCAGCTTAGCTTGATGGTTGGTTGAAGGGATCCTCAAATGCAAACAAATCCTGGGAGTTGAAGTGTAACAGTATGCAGAAAAAGGCATCCTTTAGGTCAAGGACTGTGAACCATTTAGTTCCCTCAGGTATTTCAGTTAGCATGGTATAGGAATTGCAAATCACTGGATGAACTGGACACAGCCTCATTAATGAGGCAGAGGCTCTGGACCAGTATCCATTCCCCACTGGGTTTCTCTAACCCCAGTGTCAGGATATTTCAAGGGCTATTGCAGGGTTTGAGGAGGCCCTGCATCCTCAAGCTATTGATGATGGCTTCTAGTCTTTTCTTAACTTCTGGTTTTAGGTGATATTGTCTCTAATTAGGGAAGAAGGTGGGATCCTTAAGGTGGATCTGGGCTGTATGGCAATTGTGGCTCAGCCAATTTCCCCTTGAGTTGCCCAAACTTATGGACTAATAAGTCATCCTGGAATCATAAGGATGGTGGTTCCCATACAAACTAAAATATCCCTGCTCAGCAGAGGAGTTGGGTTTTCAGGCAAGATTAAAAAGGCATGAGTAAACAAGAGGTCTCCTCAAATACAACTAAGGGGCTGGGTAAAATATTTGGTTAAAAGCTTTCCTGACACACCACTCACAGTTATGCTAAGGGAGAAGGAAAGGCCTGATTGTACAGGAGAACAGAAATAGTGGCTCTGATATTCAAGAGGAAGTCCATCTTCCACCCTTTGACCTCCAGAATCACCTGGGGCTCCTGGATGGCCATGGTCATGTAAGCCACTGGAGCTGGTGGGAGGAGCCCTGGGACCCATCATTCCTGCTGGACCATGGGGGAGATTGGCTCTGGACTCAGTGACCTACATCTCCATGGGGAGGTCACCTTCTAGTGGTCCCCTTCCTCATGTTGCCTGAGCAATCCTTCTTAAAGTGCCCTGACTTGCTATATTAGTAGCAACTAATAGGGGCACCTCAGAGATTCTGGGGTTTGTAAGCCTACAAGGCGGCCATTAGAGCCTCTGCCTTTTTCTTGCATCTCTTCTCTCTTTCTTGAGCACCTCCCCAATCCCTACTGTAAAATACCAAGGTGGCCACTTTCAGGAGGTTCTTTAAAGTACTGTCTTGTTCCATGGCCTGTTTCTGCAGCTTCCTCCTGATAACAGGGGCCACCCAAGTAATACACTTATCCTTTAGGTGTTACATTTCTTTGTCATAGAGCCATGTGTACATGAGGTAATCTATTACTTGATACAGAAATTAACAAAACGTTTAGAGTCCCTACGTCCAAATACTGTAGAGGTCATTTTTAGATAAATAAAGCGATATATGCAATTAATAAACATAGTGCCATGAACATAATAAGCATTTCATGAAGGTCTGTTTTGGAAATTAATTGCTAATAATGCTATTTTAGTTATTCCATTAAGTATGCATATAAAATAGAGTACATTTGTATTTTTTAAAGATATGGAAATTGAGTACAGACATGATTAGGTAAGATTATTTTAACCCTGTGATCATCCAGCTAGCATTGAATAGATGCAGGATTTAAACATCAGTGTACTTTTACAGTCCGTATTTTTTTTCCCTGTAAGTATTCTCGACGAATGACATTTTCCTCATTTACATTCTTAAAGTAGAAATGGATTTCCCACTAGAGACCATCCTATGTTTATACAAAGTAAACTTCTTATAACTCTTCTTTGTCATTTGTTTTTTCATGTTATAAAATAAATGTTTCAAACAAGAGGCAGAGAATATTTGTACTAGAGAATGGCTTCCTTTTTTTTTTCTCCCTTAAAGTTTAACCTGATTATAGGGTGCAATCATAGAGAGGTCCATTTAGTTTGCACTGAAAATAGTAAGGTGTCATCTCAAGAAATTTCACAGAGAGGTTAAAAACAGGATGGATATGAACAATGAGTATCGTCTACCTAAAAAATTCTAAATCAGAACCTTTTATTTGGTGCTAGTAATTTAGCTTTGTAAATGCTGATATTGTGCTAGTGAATTTTCTCCACATTTTGGAGGGTATATGGATCACCGTAACAAATAGGGAGAATGTTTTTCCAATAGGACCTTCTTTTTAACATGACAACATTCAAAGTCTGTCTAATGGACTTGAAATTTTGAAGTCCTTTGTATTGTATATTCTAGCTAATCAGTAGTATCTGAAAGATTCAGTGCAATTCTTTATAAATCTGACAATAAGTAAATGTCTCTGTTAGTGCTTCTCAAAGATGAGCCCATAATAGATTGTGTTTTTAAATAATTAACATGATCAAATATATAATGCACATAGTTATTATTAATAATAATCAATTACATTCTTCATATTATGCCACATATAAAAATTTATTAAGCATTTTATAAATATGCTCTCAATTTTACTACCTCTATGAGAGAGCCATTATATTTCTTAGTTCATGCAGAAACTGAACTTTATTTTTAAATGTCTAACTTCATATTTGACAGAACCTAATCAAGGACCATATTTGTTGACACAAGTACCTGAACTCTTAACCAGTTGTATATACTATTTATAAACATACTTGAGACAGTAGGTAGAAAAAGTAGATGAAAGAAGATGATGAAGGCAACTAATATCTTTTCAAAATGTAGTCACAGCTAAAGTCTTAGTTCTAACTCATTACATTGTTTATATAATTCCACTGAGAAAACCAGGGCAAATTTTGCAGCTTTCAAACATTCTTTTCCTTAGAACACTCATACACCAGCAAGTCTGCCAGACAGCTTTCATCTAGTTCCCTGATCTTTGGGATTTCTGAATCTATTGTGCAGAATTCTCTGTCTTTTTATTAGAAATATGGGAAATTGAAGATTTGTTTTTTTTATCAAGTGAGATCAAAGGTATTGAGAAGCATGTCACATTATTATGTTTTCTTTATGAGATTTGAGTCATAGTCTCTATCACAAAACAAGAACTTTCCATTCTAAAGTAAGACATATAGGACTAAACAACATACAAATCCAAGACAAACCAAGAAAGCAAAGTTTTGCCTTTTTCTTCTATCCACTATTGTCATATTGTAACCTGTGTCTTGGAAGAAAAGCACCAATATACAGTTTTCACTCCTGATGCTTACTCAAGATATAGCTGTGTGCCTTGGCTTTCCACAGAGCCAGTCTCACTCAGAAGGGATCAAAGTAAAACTGGCTACATGGCATGCTTCAGTCAAGATCTGTTACAGGTTTCAATTAAGCAAAATCATCACATTTTATCTCATGTTTATGTATAAATACTAATGTCTAATTTTCCCAATCACCCAGTCTGGAAAACCACTTAAGAGATTTCTATCAGTCCTACCCACGACCTAAAATGCTCATCAATAGGAATACTGTCCTCAGCTTTTTTCTTTATGAGAACCTTAAAAACACTGCACTTAAATGAAACATTAAGTCTAGAAAACTCACTTTCCTGAATGAATATAACTGCATATATTTTTGTAGTTTTATGTTTATATATTGCTGTCATATTATTTATCGCATTTACTTATCACACCAGACTCTGAGTCAGATAAGACATGGATCAGAATAATTTTATAGTTACTATTTATATTTAAATAAGCTAATATACATAAGTTGTATATAAAATATTGACTTCAAGGTTCCATCTCTTTATGATTCTAGTGCATTTATCTGACTATTATCCAACTTTACCCTTCTAAAGGGTAAATTCTTGAGAGTGAATCTGTAATACTTACCTAACTTGAGGTATCAAAATGTATAAATTAAGCCTAAATTATACAGTAGGCAAGGAGAATTTCATAACTTATTGCATACTGTATACATACTAGTTCATAGTATGTACATGATTCAGGGTCAGATAAATAATTTTTATAGCTTTTTTTCAATTCGAAAAGAATGTTTATCTAATTTCAGAATGAGAGATGTCATTGGCTAATTTATGTTCTAATATGACCACAAATCATGCTTTATTTGTAAAAGTTAATCTATTTTATGCTCTATCCAAATTAAATCAATAATTATTTCGAAGCCTCATGGGCATAATAATTTTATATATTCTTTACCCAGTTTCTGGATCTTAATAGTTGCTTAATAAGCATTCATCTTCTTTCTTATGTATTATGAAAAGAGAATCACATTACTTTTTAAAAAAGTAGTACTCTGTGCTAAATAAATATAGTCTGAAACTTTATTAAAGAATATCAATATGCAGACACAGCAAGAGAGGCATAGATGGTCCAGTAGCAGCAACTGTGAATGTTGGTCATTTATTTAACTATTAAAACCAAAATGTAATATAATTTAAAAAGTAAGAGTTGACTTAAATTTTTGGGTTGATGGAATAGTAGTGGCAGAAAAATGAGAACATAGTATTCCATGGTGTATATGTGCCACATTTTCTTAATCCAGTCTATCATTGTTGGACATTTGGCTTGGTTCCAAGTCTTTGCTATTGTGAATAATGCCATAATAAACATACGTGTGCATGTGTCTTTATAGCAGCATGATTTATAGTCCTTTGGGTATATACCCAGTAATGGGATGGCTGGGTCAAATGGTATTTCTAGTTCTAGATCCCTGAGGAATCGCCACACTGACTTCCACAATGGTTGAACTAGTTTACAGTCCCACCAACAGTGTAAAGGTGTTCCTATTTCTCCACATCCTCTCCAGCATGCTAGATGACGAGTTAGTGGGTGCAGCACACCAGCATGGCACATGTATACGTATGTAACTAACCTGCACAATGTGCACATGTACCCTAAAACTTAAAGTATAATAATAAAAAAAATTAAAAAAAAGAAAAATGAGAACATTTTAAATTTCTATTTTAAAAAATTATTTAAATATATTAGAAAACCAATGAGGCAAAAAGGCAAGAGCTAAAACAACACAGAAAACAAAACTATAGAGAAGTGACTTATGATTAGCGGGTGCTTTTTCATTAGGGCCATTTGCAGATTACAGGAAAAGATAAGATGCTGAGAGATGTTTTGCAAAAAAAAAAAAGGGAGGGAGACTGCTGCAGGATAGGAAACACTGCTGAGTGTCTAGGAGACAAAGTTTAGAGTTCAGGACCCATCAATAGGATGGGAGGAGGTGAATAAAACAAGTTCTCACCTAAAAACAACTTTGGAGAGTCATGAACTTCATAAAAGTTGAACCAGGAAAACAATAAAAGCATACAAGGAATACGGCTTTTAGCCAAGCTGAAATAATAAGGACAAGAGTTCCTCTTCTCTCTAAAACAATTATAAACATTTACAAACTTTATTTTTATATAAGAATACATGAAACAAACATTTTCAGATATTAGATGAACTTCAGCGAACCTGTGACCAATGACCCTGACACAGGGGAAACAAATGTGGTAAACCCCACTATTGCCATGGCTTAATTAAGAGAGTTTCCAGGACACAGTACAGGAAGGTAAAACCCAGGCAGAGCCTGGTCGAGTTGAGAAGACAGTGAGGATTTCAGGGAGCCCAAGTAAATGAAGAGAGAGAGAGATAAAGAGTGAGAGTCTGTGTGTGTATGTGTGTTTGTGTGTGCGTGTGTGTGTGTGTGAGAGACAGAGAGAGAGAAAGCATGCTCCAGATAACTGCATAGGGTCTCCTTGAGTCTTCAGTTGAGTACTAATCAGTACATATGTGAGAGGAAACTACACAACATCATCAAAAGAAAAATAAAGACCTATCCCTGGAACTCTATGGGTTTAAGAATAATTTGTATTTCCACTATATAGAGTAAACACACACACACACACACACACACACACATAGAATTCACAGCCCATTGGGTAGAATATTAGAAAGTTAATGCTTCAGTAGCAAAACGAAATTTGATTAGACTCAAGGCTGTTCTAGAAATGCTAAACTACATTTCCCAGAACTCCCTAGTGAGGGGCTTAGCACCTGGGCCAACAGCTGTGGAGGGTGCGGGGTCCCCCAGCAGTGCCGGCCTGCTGGGTCTGCACTCGAATTCTTGGCGGGCCTCAGCTGCCTCCCAGTGAGGCAGGGCTGGGTACCCACAGCCCGCCATGCCTGAGCCTGCCTGCCTGCTGTGGGCTCCTGCACAGCCTGAGCCTCCCCGACAAGTGCCGCCCCCTGCTCCATGGTGCCCAGTCCCATCAATGGCCCAAGGGCTGAGGAGTGTGGGCCCACTGCCCAGGACTGGCACACAGCTCCACCTGCACCCCAGTGTGGGATCCACTAGGTGAAGCCAGCTGGGCTCCTGAGTCTAGTGGGGACTTGGAGAAACTTTATGTCTAGCTAAGGGATTGTAAATACATCAATCAGCACTCTGTGTCTGGCTCAAAGTTTGTAAACACATCAATCAGCACCCTGTGTCTAGCTCAAGGTTTGTAAATGCACCAATCAGTGCTCTGTGTCTAGCTAATCTAGTGGGAACTTGGAGAACATTTATGTCTAGCTGAGAGATTGTAAATGCACTAATCGGCACTCTGTGTCTAGCTCAAGGTTTGTAAATACACCAATCAGCACCCTGTGTCTAGCTCAAAGTTTGTAAATGCACCAATCAGTGCTCTGTGTCTAGCTAATCTAGTGGGGACTTGAAGAACTTTTGTGTCTAGCTTAGGGATTGTAAATGCACCAATCAGCACCCAGTCAAAACGGACCAATCAGCTCTCTGTAAAACAGACCAATCAGCTCTCTGTAAAATGGACCAATCAGCAGGATGTGGGTGGGGCCAGATAAAGGAGTAAAAGCAGGCTACCCCAGCCAGCACTGGCAACCTTCTCAGGTCCGGTTCCATGCTGTGGAAGGTTTATTCCTTCACTTTTTGCAATAAATCTTGCTGCTGCTCACTCTTTGGGTCCACGCTGCCTTTATGAGCTGTAACACACACTGCGAAGGTCTGCAACTTCTCACCTGAGGCCAGCGAGACCACGAACCCACTGGGAGGAATGAACAACTGCAGACACACTGCCTTAAGAGCTGTAACACTCAACGCGAAGGTCTGCAGCTTCACTCCTGTAGCCAGAAAGACCATGAACCCACCAGAAGGAAGAAACTCTGAACACATCCGAACATCATAAGGAACAAACTCCGGACATGCCACCTTTAACAACTGTAACAGTCACTGCGAGCGTCCGCGGCCTCATTCTTGAAGTCAGTGAGACCAAGAACCCACCAATTCCAGACACATAATCACCTGCTTGTAAGAGGCAAGGATCTTTGAAACATTTAAACATCTTTCAACAAATATGATGACAGTGGCTGTTTGTCCCTAATGTTGTTGGACCAAGTGAGTAAAGGATGCATTCAGGGATTTGAATTCCTAGCTCAACCATCACATTAATTATCTAAGATTTTATAAATGCCTTGAGGGAGTTTATTTCTTGTAGTTACGCAACTTAGATTAAAAAAAGAAAAAAAGAAAAAAGCCCCAAAAGCTCATCCTCTGACTAGCTGAATTAAATTGCAAGTTGAACTCTGGATAGGAAGAATCAATTCATAAAAATGGCCATACTTCAGGAGAATGGCATGAACCTGGGAGGCGGAGCTTGTAGTGAGCTGAGATGGCACCACTGCAGTCCAGCCTGGGCGACAGAGTGAGACTCCATCTCAAAAAAAACAAACAAAAAAAGCCATACTTTCCAAAGCAATTTATGGATTCAATGCTGTACATATTTACCATTCAGATTCTTCACAGAAGTATAAAACATTTTTTTAAAATTCACATGGAACCAAAAAAGAACCCAAATAGCTAAGGTAATCCTAAGCAAAAAGAACAAAGCTGAATGTATCACCATCTGACTTCAAACTATACTGTTGCAGGAATCACAGGACAGGAGAGACCAATTTGTGGGACAGGAAGATTTTATTGCGTGGCCACCAACTCAGAAGATGAACATCCAAAGGCTGAGCTCCAAACAAACACAGGGCTTGACTTTTATGCATGCAACTGGAGTGTGTTGGCCAGCTAGTGACACAAAACTTACAGGGTGGGCAAGCAAGCTTACAGAAGCAGAACAATGACAGTTTATTAAACAGTGACAGATGTTGCAACTCAGGCATGTCTTGTGACCTTCGCCATACTACAGACAGGAAAACAGGAACTTAGAAAATCCTTACAAACTTGTAGAAACAGTTGTAAAAATAGTTAGGAGAGTAGAACAAAGAATAATGGTATGGGGAAAGAATGCAAAAAGAGGGAAACTGATAAGAAGAAATTGTTTTTCTCATCCTTGCTCCTGGAGCCCATTCCCTCTGGGTCCTGCCTGGCTTTGCATATAATGTTATCATAGTCCCAGCAGGACCTTGGAGTGAGTCAGCATAGGGAAGGACTTGTTTTCCCTTTACTTGTTTTTCTTTTTATATTTTCTGCTTCAATACTGCAGAGCTACAGTAACCAAAACAGCATGGTGCTGGTACAAAAACAGATACATACACCAATGGAACAGAATAGAGAACTCAGAACTAAGGCCACACGCCTACAACTATCTGATCTTCAACAAACCTGACAAAAACAAGCAATGGGGAAAGACTTCCCTCTTCAATAAATGGTGCTGAAATAACTGGAAAGCCATATACAGAAAATTAAAACTGGACCCATTCCTTACACCATATACAAAAATTAACTGAAGATGGATGAAATACTTAAATGTAAAACCCAAAACTATAAAGACCCTGGAAAACAACCTAGGCAATACCATTCAGGACATAGGCACGGGCAAAGGTTTCATGATGAAGATGCCAAAAGTAATGGCAACAAAAGCAAAAATTGACAAATGGGATGTAATTAAACTTAAGAGCTACTGCACAGCAAAGGAAATCATCAACAGATTGAGCAGACAACCTATAGAATGAGAGAAAATTTTTGCAAACTATGCATCTGAGAAAGGCTTAATATGCAGCATGTATGACAAACTTAAAGAAATCTACAAGCAAAAAACAACCCCATTAAAAAGTAAGCAAAGGACATTAACATACATTTTTCAAAAGAAGACATACACATGGCCAACAATCACATGAAGAAAAGCTCAACATCATTGTTTATTAGAGAAATGCAAATCAAAACCATAATGGGATACCATTTCACACCAGTCAGAATAGCTGTTACTAAAAAGCCAAAAAATAGCAGATGCTGGTGAGGTTGTGGACAAAGAGAAATACTTATATAGAATTAGTGGGACTGTGAAATTAGTTCAACCATTGTGGAAGACAATGTGGTGATTCCTCAAAGACCTAAAAACAGAACTAGCCATTACTGGGTATATATTCCCCAAACTATAAATCATTCTATTATAAAGACACATGCATATGTTCATTGCAGCACTATTCACAATAGAAAAGACATGGAATCAACCTAAATGCCCATCAATGATAGACTAAATAAAGTAAATATGGTACATATGCATCATGGAATACTGTGTAGCCATAAAAAGAAATGAGATCATGTTCGTTACAAGGACATGGATAGATCTGGAGGCCGTTATCCTCATCAAACTAATGCAGGAACAAAAAACCAAATACTGCACATTCTCACTCATAAGTGGGAGCAGAATGATGAACAGTGGACACATGGAGGGGAATGACACACACTGGTGTCTGTTGGAGAATGTAGAGTGGGAGGAAGGAGAGGATCAGGAAAAATAACTAATGGTATTAAGCTTAATTCCTGAGTGACAAAATAATCTGTACAACAACCCCCATGACACAAGTTTACCTACATAACAAACCTGTACAGGCACATACATACCTGAACTTAAAAGTTAAACACACGCATACACACAAAGAACTCTCAGTTTTATACTGTGTCTGTTGTTAAAGTGTCAACATTGATTGGGAAGGAATGGGGTCCTGAAACTTGGTGTGGGAATGTGTGAGAAGACCCTGATAAAGCTGGGAATATTGAGCCCTCAAATGCTAATGCGGCTTCTTTGCACATGGAAAAGGCCTCTCCACTCTAAGTAAACAGGCACCTACACACTCAGTGGAAGCAGCCTCTCCATTCTGTCTAAGGGAGTTAATCCTGCATTGCCTCAGGGAACTATAATGGCTTCCCTTGAAGTTACTGCTATATAATGTTGATTCTTCTCAGGACCTATCCCTACCAATCCTCTTTGCTTCTACCAATAGCTGGACTAAATTATCCACAAGTCTCTAAAAGTGCGGTACAATGTGTAATTCCTTATGAAGTGTGCTATACTCCAAAAGAATTACTTCAATTTTCCTATTTGTACATAAACTATTAAGGGGAACATATGTGGGAATAGATATTAAGGGTGTGGGATGATGGCAGAAGAACATAAATTTGTATAAGGCTCTATGTGTTGATATGGGCTCACTAAGCAGAAACTATTTTAATGTCGTAACTTAAGGAATTAGAAAGTGCTCTAACAGATTGGTTGATTGGCTGAATCAACTATCAACATGTTGGCCCACTATGAACGACTTAAAAATATGGGGACTCTTCTGACTTAATGCAAAGGAAAAGGCTTAGAGAATCTGAAATACTAGCAGGATTTTTTCATTTAGAAATTACCCACCCAAAGAGAGTCCAAAACACACACCTTTCTCCATGACTATGAGACGGAATTTGAGAAGGGAGCCCCAGTATCCTTGAAGAGCTCTGCAGTCGGTCTTCTCTGTAGACCAGACCATCTAGTAGAAATGACAATCACTCAATTGGGAAACCTAAATGTGATTGGGAGTAATGGTAGAGGCCAAGTGGCAGCACTCAACCACCAGAGGCAAAGTGGGCCTGGTTAGCATAATGGACAGCAGAGTACCAACAGCAATCAGGATAGTCTGACTCATACAAACCTGTGACATTGGCTAGTTGACCACAATATTTCTAGAAGTGAAATAGGTGGAACATCTAATAAATTCTTACTAGAATAAGCAGAAATGTTCCAGGGTTAGTGAATTAAAGTCTAACTTGAATCATAAAAACAGAGAGTCAAGCAACCTCAAACAATTCCCAGACTTGAGCCAGGTTACAGACCCAAAGTCCTTGAATAAAGGGAAAGCTGGATCTCCCTGATGAAGAATCTTGGTACACTGTCAAACATTTATACTATTAATCTTCCTTCCAGCCTTCCTCAAAGGATCTACAGCCTTACACCAGGGAAACTCGGGGTAACTATGTTTTGAGAAAAAGGAAAGAATCAGAATTTGGGAAAATGCTGGACACTGACTCTGAAATGATACTGATTCCAGGATACCCAAAACATAGGATACTCAAAACAGGATACCCAAAACTGTGGTCCAGTTAGACTAACGACTTATGGAGTTCAGGTAATCAATGGAGTTTTAGCTCAGATCTATCTCACAGTGGGTCCAGTGGGTCCTCAAACTTATCCTGTGGCTCTTCCTCCAGTTCTGAAATGCATAATTGGAATAAAAATACTCAGGAGCTGGTAGAATTCACACATTAAATCCCCAATATGTGGAGTGAAGGTTTCTTTGCTGGGAAAGGCCAACCTTATTGAAGTCTCTATCGTTAGACTGGTATAAGGCATGTCAAGATATTCCATCTACGGTGAAGTATAAGTTGTAGCATCTGGCTCCTCACATAATCAGAAAAGAAGCTCAATGCCTTATAGGCCTCATTTGATTTTGGAGGCAACATATTTCTCTTTTGGGTGTGACACTCTGGCTCATTTACTAAGTGACCTGAAAGGCAGCTAGTTTTGACTGGGGCCCAGCAAGATAGATATCTAAAACAGGCTTCCATGCAAGCTGCTCTACTACTTGGGCCATATGATACAGCAGATCCACCGTTCACACAATGCTGGCATCATCTACTTATTGTTTTATATTTGCTTTGGTTTTAGTAAAGTTTATTAAGCTATAATTTTCATAAAGGAGATTTCACAATTTTGAATATAAACTTTTAAGAGTTTTGATATATTTATGCATTCATATAGCCATTATTATCAAGGTAAAGAGTATTTATATTATCTTGAAATATTCTCTCTTGCCCTTTCATAATCAATCTCCTGAGCCCCAATTCCCCCCTCCCCCAGTGCTGGGAAAGCATTAACCTGTGCTCTGTCCCTTTAGTTTTGCCCCTTCCAGACTATTTTATGAAAGGAAGCATATAGTATGTATCTTTTTGAGTCTGGCTTCTTTTACTTGCCATGATGCTTTTGAGATTCATCCATAATAACATACATTTTTATTACTGAATACTATTCTATTTTATGAATATATAAATTTATAGCTTATATTTTAGATGCATATATACTTAGGATTAATATCTATTATAATTTTAGAGAATTTACCCTTTTATCATCATGTGATATTTCTTAGATTCTTATTTGTATGTTTGTGTTTTGCTGGTACATTAGTTATCTATTGCTGCATAACAAACTACCCAGAATTTTAGAAGGGTTGAAAACATATTTGATGTTTTTACAGTTTTCTAAAAGAAGATGACTAAGTACAGCTTCGTCGATGCCGCTGTGTATTAGTCTGATCTCACACTGCTAGATACTACCTGGGACTGGATAATTTATAACAAAAGAGATTTAATTGACCCACAGTTCCACATGGCTGAGGAGGCCTCAGGAAACTTAGATGTAGTGTAGTCATCTCCCCTTCATCTTTCAAACTAATCCTTGATTGTGGCACAATCCTAAAAAGATAGCAGTATTTCTTTTGGTTCACTATGTTCCTGGGTACAGGCAGTCATAGTGACTTATGCTTGGCCTTTCCCAACCTCTACCTGTTACCCAGTTCCAATGTTGCCTCCACATTTTCAGGTATCTTTATAGCAATGCCCCATTCCTGGTACCAATTTTCTATATTAGTTTGTTCTTGCATTGCTATAAAGAAATACCTGAGACGCGGTATTTTATAAAGAAAAGACGTTTAATTGGCTTATGGTTTTACAGGGTGTACAAGCATGGCACCAGCCTCTTCTTGGCTTCTGGGGAGGCCTCAGGAAGCTTTTACTCATGGCAGAAGGCAAAGCTGGAGTAGTCACATCCCACGGCAAAAGCAGGAGCAAGAGAGGAGTTGGGAGGAAGCCACACACTCTTAAATAACCAGATCTTGTGAGAACTCACTTAATATCTCAAGCGCAGCATAAAGCCATGAGGGATCCAACCCCATAACTCAAACATCTCCCACCAGGCTCTAGTTCCAACACTGGGGAGTACAATTTAACATGAGGTTTTATGGGGACACATTTTCAAACTATGTTAATGTCAATTATCCATGCACCTATTTAATAAGTTCTTTTTTAGTTTCCTTCAAGCTAATACTATGAATAAGAAGTCATCACAGTTCAAAACCTAAGGTTATATTTTTATGACAACAGAGATGATGAATTAGAAACCCTTCCCTATTTGATATATAGTTATTTGAGAAAGAATATAGCAAATAAAAAATGCATATTATTTTAAACTTTGTCCCTTTGTAACTAAAGCTTGGGCAGCCAAGAATGGGAGCCTATTATTTTGAGCTACCTCAATACTACAGATCACCTAGATAATGTGCCAAAATTAAAAGTCAAGGAGAACAAGCAAGAGGGCTTTGTTGAGTAGTTAAGTTCTTTCATACCCCTCACATATACTAGATGTATTTACAGTAGTATCATGATCAGGGCTTTATAGTAGAACAGGTTCTGCTTGATCCATGAAGTCCTAATTGCTTCAGCCTACTGCAGCTCTTAATTTCTTCTGAAAAATTTCAATCTGTCCATGTACTTCTCCAACAAGTATTCTGATTGCAAATTAAGGCCAGGAGAAAAGAAAAAGTTAAAAAAAATAAAATGTCTGCAAATGTAAGACAGAAACGTACTTATAAATAATGACCAAATAATTAATACAGCACTAAATAGGCCAAAGGGTATAGTTTACAATATTGACCAATTATTATTTAAATAGTAGATACTGAAAATGGCCAGATGAAATTATATTCTTTAGAAGATAGCTTCACTCTTAGATTTCCTGCAAGTATAATGCACTTTGATTAAGGTTTGGGATTAACCAAAATACCTTTCCCAGTATGTTTTCTTTGAGATCTAATGTTGGCCATGTTGGAGTTATTACACACAACTGAATCAGTATATTTCTGCTAATGTGGTGACATTAGGGACAAGGAACAAGCTCGTGTACCAGACTTTGCTCTGGGTTTAGAAATATGGAGAAAATTAGGCAATTAACTTAGATTATTGATTTCAAATCTTTCTTATTTTCTACTGCATGTGTTTAATGTTATAAATGTCCATCTTTGAAGAGTTTTTGTTGCATCTTACATATTTTAAGTTGTATTTTTATTTAGTTTGAAATGTTTTTAAATTTTGAGATTTTTTAAATTCAGGTGTTATTTATATGTGTTTTGTATAATTCCCAAATAGTTTTAAATTTTACAGTTATGTTTCAGTTTTTCATTCCTGGCTTAATTCCACTGTGGTCTGAGAACATATATTGAATGATTCCAATTCTTTTGAATTTGTTGTGTTTTATATTCTGGAATATGATCTTTCTCAGTAAATGTCCCATGAGAGTTTGAGAAGTATGTGTATTCTGCTGTTGATGATTGGAAGAGAATTTTATAAATGTCGATTAGAACACATTGTGTAATATTTCTGTTCAGGTCAACTATATACTTCCTTATTTTTGACTTACTCGATGTAAAAATTACTGAGGTGGGTGGGTTTGAATCTTCAACTATAATTTTATGTTTTTTTCTCTTTATCAATTTTTGCCCTTAATTATTTTGATGCTGTTAAGAGTATATACATTTAAGATTCTAATGCCTTTGTGAAGAACTGATGTATCATTATTTACCTCTTTTTTATTGCTGATAATTTCTTATGAAGACTGAATTGTCTGAAATTATTATTATTTCAGTTTTGTTTTGATAATTTTTGGCATGGCATGTCTTACTTTACTCTTTAATTTTGATCTGGCAGAGTCTTTATAAATAGGTTGAGTTTCTGGTTAGACCACACGTAGTTGGAAATTGTTATTTTTTAACATTCATTATAGAAAACTTTCTCTCTTAATTGGTGTATTTAAATAATTTGCATTTAAAGTAATACTAAATTTGATTTAAAATCTACCATATTTGTAACATTTTTCTATTTATTGCTTGAGGTTTTCTGCCTTCTCTTATTTCGATTGATCATTTTTATGATTATATTTTATCTCTTCGCTAAGCAGATCAATTATGTCATTTAACAAAAAGCAGTTGATCTAGAATTTATAATATATATTTATAACTAATCTATGACCACCTCTAAATAATACTATTATGCTTCAAATTGAGTATTACCAATTATTTTCTTCTGTTTTTTTTGTGGGATTGCTACCAGTTAACTCACTTTTCCATATGCTATACTAGCCCAATACATTGTTACTCTTACTAATTTAGATTAATACATTTTGTCTAAAGTCAATTTTTTAAAGTCAAATATATTTTACCTTCACTTACGCATTTTCCAGTGCCCTTCTTTTCTTTATGTAGATTCATATTTCTCTCTTATCTATTTTATCTCTGTCTAAATAACTTCTTTTGACTTTCCTGGAAGGGCAAATGTTTTGGCAATGGATTCACTCAGTTTTTTGTTGTTGTTTTTGTTTAGTTGTTGAGGAAGTTTTTTATTTCTCTTTCAATTCTGAAGGTTAATTTCACTGCCTATAGAATTATAGATTGGCAGTTTTGTTTCCTGTTATTCTCTTTCAACACTTCAAATATTTTACTACACCTTCCTCTTGCTTTCATAATCTTTCATGTAATTTTGATGAAAAGTCTAACATATATCCTATCCTTGCTCCTCTATAGATGTGGTTCCCTGTGTATCCATCAACCCCCAGCTTCCTTTACGTTTTTGTCTTTATGTTGATTCATTGTAACTTAAATTTTATCTCATGACTAGATTTAGTTTTTTTGGTGTTTATATTGTTTTGTATTTTCTGAGCTTCTTGGATCTGTGGTTTGATATCTGTCATTAATTTTGGAAAGTTCTCAGTCATATAACTGATAATGATATTGCAAAGATGACATTTTTATGCATATTTCTTCTTTTTCTGATATTTCAGTTAGGCGTGTGTCACATTTTTTGAAACAGACCCACCATTTTTGGGTGTTCCATTTATTTTTTGAAGTTTCTATTAATCTGTCTTCAAAAGTTCACTGTTTGTTTCCTCAGCCATGTTCCCTCTACTAATTAACCCATCAATTACATTATTATGTTTGAAGATTTTTGATTTTCAGCATTTTCTTGTACTCCTTAGCATTTTTATTCTTCAGCTTATATACCCATTTGTCATTGCATATAATCTATTTCTTCCATTAGAGCTCCTAACATAATAATCATAATTATTTTACATTTACTGTTTGATATTTCCAACATATGTGTCATACCTAAGTCTGGTTGTGATGCTTGTTTTGTCTCTTTAGACTGGTGTTGTTTTCTGACTTTTAGCATATCTTATTGTTATTTTAAAAAACTGGACATGTTGCATTCAATAATAATAATTGAGGAAAATAGGCTTTTCTACTTGGGGGATTTATTTGTTGACCTGACTAGGAGTTAAACTTAGTTTAATAGTTGCTGCAGTTATGGATGACAGAGGCTTAAAATTCCTTTGGTGTCCTTGTTTTTGTCTATCTATTGTGTTTGAGCTCCTCTAAATACTCCTTTGCAGAGAGTGTCTATATCTTTCAGTCCTTTCAGTTGTGATCCCTGTTACAGTTAAGGGACACATAACAATGTTTCAGTCAATGATGGACCACATATGTGACAATGGTTTCATAAGATTATAACAGAGCTGAAAATTTTCCATCACCTAGTGATACTGTAGCCATTATAACATAATAGTGGAATGCATTACTTACACATTTGTGGTGATGCTGGTGTAAACCTACTACACTTGTATAAAAGTCTAACATATACAATTATGTACAGTATGTAATACTTGATAATAATAATAAGTGACTGTTTCTGGTTTATGTATTCACTATACTATTAATCATTTTACAGTATACTTCTACACACACACATATATATAAATTACTGTAAAATAGTATGCTGTTATAGCAGCAGAAATATCATACATCTTGTGTTCACATGGTTTCTTGATTGCATTATTTGTCTTGTGCTTGATTTAATATTCTGCTTATTTATCATAGTTCCTATGCATACAGAATTTACTGCTAATGTTGCTGGTAAGTGGTCATGGCAAGTGATTAATCTGAAAATACAATTAAAAGTGATTACAGACTATGAAGGTAGAAAACCAGTGAAGATTTCCCTGCTCACTCATCAGGCATGTCCCATTCCATTACAGGTGCTATCTTGAAGAACGAGAAAAAAGTAATGGAAGCTATTAAAGAATTTGCTTCATTGAATGCAACAAGACTAAGAAAATTTTGAGAAGGGCCCATGTTAGACATAGAGAAGCATATAATGACGTGGGTTAAAGTCCAGACACAGAGGCATATCCCTTTCAGCCCAATGATGATTAGTGTCAAAGCAAAAATTTGTTTGTAATGTTGAAAGAAAGGCAGGAGCTGACTAAGATGTTAAATTTACTGCTAGATCTGGGTAGTTTAAATGATTTTAGAATTGTTATTCATCGCATAATGTGAAAGTGAGTGGTGAGCCTGTGAGTGCTGATATAAAGAGAGTTGAATAATTTTTGGAAACTCTAGACAAATTGATTGTGGGGGAAAATTACTTGCTAGAGGGAATCTTTAATATGGACAAAACCTCCCTATTCTGCAAGCAGATGCCTGAAAGGACTTTAATCTACAAAGAAGCCAAGTCAATGTCAAGTTTCACGTCTTTTAGGGCCAGGATAACAGTTTTCTGACGGCAATGTTGCAGTCTAAAAATTGAAACCTTTGTGATATGGCACAGTGAAAATCCCATGGCCACTGGACATATTCATGAGCATACACCGGCAGAGCATAGTGGCTCACACCTGTAATCCCAATACTTTGGGATGCTGTGGTAGGAAGATTGCTTGAGGCTAGGAGTTGGAAACCACCTTGAAGTGTACAGCAAGATCCTGTCTCTACTAAACAAATAAATTAGCTGGGTGCAGTAGTATGCACCTGTAATACTAGCTACTCAGAAGGCCAAGGTGGGAGGATCACTTGAGGCCAGGAGTTCAAGGTTGAAATGAGCTATGATCACACCACCACATTCCAGCCTAGGCAAGAGAAGGAGACTCTGTCTCAAAATTCTGTTTGCTTTTAAATTTCTTTCTTGCTTTTTTTTTCTTTTTTTTCCCTGAGATAGGGTCTTGCTCTGTTACCCAGGCTGAAGTGCAGTGGCAAATTCATGGCTCATTGCAGCCTCGACCTCCCAGGCTCGAGCTATCTCCTACCTCAGTCTTCTGAGTGGTTAGGACCATAGGTACACACCACCAAGTCCAGCTAATTTAATTTTTCTTTTTTTGTAGAAATGGGGTTTTCCTATGTTGCCCAAGTGGGTCTCAAACTCCTGAGCTTGAGTAGTTCTCTTGCCTCAGCCCAAAGTGCTAGAATTACAGACCTGGCTACTGTGCCCAGTCAAGCAATTAAAACAAACAAACAAACAAAAAAAGAAGCACACACTGCCAGTGACTACAGGAGCAATATAAAAAGTCATAGATGACCCTTGCTCTTTGAATGACCCCCTCCCCCCGGAATTTCCATGCCAGAGAAAAATACTGTTTGGAGAATAGCACACTTTTCAAAATTTTGCTTTATTATTATTCCTAGTGCTTCCTCACATTATCCTTTAATTGGTGATCTTCATTCCAATATCAGAGTGAGGTTTCTCCCTCCAAACACCACCTCTTTGATTCAATCTATGGATCAGGAGTTATAATAGCTTTTAAGGACTGCTACCTGAAAATGACCTTTGCCTAGGGTATTGTGACTGAGAAAGTCACTGAGAAGGCATTGTTGCAATGAAAGTATTACAACATTTATGACTGCATCAAGAACCTTGCTTGGTCTTGGGGTGATATCCCCAAGGAGTGTGTGAATGGCATCTGAAGGAAGACACTCAAGGCGTTCATTCATGATGTCAAAGCATTTATTAAAATCTTAATGATGTATATCTCAGAACATATTCCTGTCATTAAGCAAGGCATGACTATATATTAGGGTCTTGTTGATGTGGTGATAGGTGGAAAGGAGGGGCCTGTGTTTGTAGCCTATGACCTGTAAAAGCGTTTCTTCCTGCATAGCTTGCCTCCCTTCCTCAGTTAGTTGAGAAATGCTTACTACAGGGGGCTACAGTAAGTGAAATGTTGTTTCCCCACTACTCCAGGACAAGACTTTCCTAAACTCTTTCCCCTAAAGGAGTAAGCCTTTGTAATGGAGAAGAATCTGAAGCTCTGGGGTGTATTTCATGAGGATTACTCTTCCCTGGTCATTGTCAGTCAGAAGTTTTCTTTCTTGGATCTCTACTGTGAGATGCTAGTGAGATTCCTCAGTATAGTTTATACCCCTTTGCTAGGTGTGAGTTTGTTCCCTCTGAAACTCATGCTGAAATTTGATTTCCAATATGGCAGTGTTGGAGTTGAGGCCTAGCAGGAAATCCTTGGGTCATTCGGGCACCACCCTCATTAATAGATTAATGCCTTCTCACTGGAGTGAGTGAATTCTCACTCTGGCAGGAATAAATTCATTCCTGACAGCAAGTTGTTTCATGTGAGCCCAGCCTCCCTGTGTGTCTCTTTCACACACCCTTGCACCTTTCTACTTCTCTGCCATATTGTGTTACTGCATGGGACCCTTACTGGAAGCTGAGCAGATACCTATCCCATGTTCTTGGGCTTTCCAGCCACTAACGTTATGAGCCAAATAAACCTCTCTTTTGTAAAAGTAAATTACTGAGCTTCAGGTTTTAGCAACATAAAACTGACTAACCCCTCCCCACCCATGACTGCAGCCCCCAGGAATTTTCCATTCTTACTTTCTCATTCTCCCACTGGTCCATGCTCAGCTTCCTGCAATTTGTCATTACCATTTAATTTTTCTACCAATTTATTTTTCCAACAGCTTCTACTCCAGGTAGGAACATCTTAGCTATGAGTTTAAATTTGCCTTTCTCTCCAGATTTGAGGGTAGCATTTTGCCTTGTAAATTCAGTTATTTAAAGGTTCCCACAAAATTCCTTGATTTTCAGTTTGTCCACTTCTTTAAGGTGTAAGGATGGGAATGACAACTTTGAAGCTCTACATTTTGGAGCTGAAACCAAAAGTCTCACTAATTTACCTCTGAAGGTTAAGAAATCCCTAATTAAGTAGGTGTCATTTAATTTGAAACCTTTATGACAAGGCAGTACTGACCTTGTGAGATTAAAGGTGAAGAATTTTCCATGCAAAGCACATATTATACCGAAGGCCTCTGAGAAGGAAGGGCTCAGCAAGTTTTAGTGTGGCTGAGAAATAAAAATGTGAGTGGGAGAGTGTTAAAGAATGAAATAAATGATGCAGGCAGAGACCAGAAAAGATAGGTTACTCTATGTCAAGATGAAAAATAAAATTGGCTTCTAAATTTATTGGAAAGATACTGAAAATCTTATGCAGGAGAATGACATAGTCTTATTTACCTTTTAAAAATGGCTGTGGCTATTTTGTGGGATAAATTGTACTGAGGTAAGAGTAGTTGAAGGAAAACTAATTGGAGTCTACTGAATAACCTAAGATGCAATTTAACTATAGCTGTAGCAGTGAAGAAGAAAAGGAGATTAGGAATTTATTTTAGAGATAGAATTAAAAAAACTTACTGATGTAATTGATTGGGAAGAGTACATAAAAGTGGAAGCTAACTTATGAACGTTATTACAGAAGAAAACCATAGGTAACTCCAAGGTAAATTAATTTATTCCCACATGAATCAAATAAACTAACAAACAAAAAGATCTCTAAAAATGCCCAGGTAATACATCTAGCATAGTCACTACGAAAAATTAAATTATCTTGAGTTTTAGACACTTTAATGATCATAACAGTCTGACTCACCCACTTATTTCTACCTGAAGCTTATCTACATATGATATTTCCTTTCCACTTTAGCTTATAGGAAAATCTAAAAGCCAGGCTATGGTTTATTTACCAGATTGCCAGTGTTAGATGATCCTATCATAAATCACATGTAGGAGCTCTTTTTTGCTAAAATTAAGCTGAAAATAAGACAAAGGCTCAACAAGATAACTCTGTTTAATTTGGCATTGTAATAATTGCTCAGCAAGAAGAGAAAACCTACAGTATAGCATGAGAAAACTGTCTTTAAAATAAATCTGAGTGAAGCTAGCCAATCAGTTTTTAAAGAAAAAAATATATCCATATCCTAGTGCAAATTCAAATGTTGTAATAAATGTGTATGCAAAAGTAGAAGTTTAAGATATATAATTGCAATGCTATTTTAAAATATCTTTCCATAAATTTTACTAATTCTTGATTCTTATCTTATGGTTTGACCCCACTATTATAGCATTTTAAGTGAAAAATACTGGCATAATTGTATTAATGTAGAAACTTCTAGAAATAGTCCTTAGTTTTATAAATAAAAATAGTGATTCTTTAGTATTGATAAAGGGCTATTGATTGGTTTACAAATTATCCATGTACCTGTGAAATTTATTATTTTTATTTGAACACAATTAAAACTTTAAAAAAATAAGAATTAATATTTTAGTTATAAAAATAGCTACTACGTATAGTATGCTATTGGCCAGACACTTTCTTAACTATTTTACAGGAATTATCTAATTAAAATCTAAATTATGTATGGAATATTTTTATTATGCTCATTTTACAAATGGAAAACTCGACTACCAACAGGTTAGGTTACATGTATATAGTCACAATGCCAGTAATTGTGAGACCCACAATTAAAACCAAGATAATTTGCCTCCAGGATCTGTGCTCGTATTCACCTGCTTTTCTGCCTTCTTGTTACACAGTACTGTCTTTTCTGCTGTTCTATACTAGACATCATTATACTATTCTTCACAAAAGCATTGATAAATGGCACTCACTTTTGGTACAACTTTTAAATTAAATCAGAACAAGGAGGATATATTTTCACTTATTATTCACCTGTTTCTTTAATTACCTATTATTATTCAACCAAATATTTTTTAGCAGCTCTCAGGCATTATAATAGGATGTGAGAACACCGAGATTAAAGACAAAGTCACTGTCCTCAAGTATTTTAAAGTTGATGAGAAGTCTACAAAAATTTGCATAAACTTTGTAAAATTTTAAGATGATTAAGGGGCAGAAAATTTAATAAGGGAACAACACAAAATATTAAGACTTAGAATGAAGGACATAGAGTGTGACAGAAGTAAATTTCACCACTCATACGATTAGAGGAATGATAAGAAAGATTTCAGTTGTTGTTTCATGTGAGCCCAGCCTCCCTGTGTGTCTCTTTCACACACCCTTGCACCTTTCTACTTCTCTGCCATATTGTGTTACTGCATGGGACCCTTACTGGAAGCTGAGCAGATACCTATCCCATGTTCTTTCTTCTGAGAGGAATTTCAACGTCTTGTGGCCCTTGGATTAGCAGCATCTGTATCACCTGGAAGTTTGTTATAAATGTGCAATTTGGACCCCAGCCCAGATCTACAGAGTCAGAACTTGCATTTTTAACAAGAGCTCAGGAAAATTTGTATGTTTTTTACAGTTTGAAAAGCAACATTACAGAGACATAGAACCTAATTTCTATGTTTTCAGAGCTTCACCTGCATTATATTTGCTTATTAAAACTCCTCTTTGTATTCATTCCTGTCGTTCATATTTCTCTGGGATCCACAGTCACCGTAGATCCTGCTCAGGGAATTCCTGATACATCATGAGTGTAAATTATTAGAGTCAGGACAGTTTTTACCAAGCATCTAGTCTAATTATGTTTGGCTTTAGTGGTCAGAAAATTTGGCAAGATGAGAAATAATAAAGAGGTTGTGTAGGAGAGATGTCAACTTCTAAATCAACAGCCCTTTGATAACATGTGATATTTGACTTGTTTCACTTACCTAATAATAAATTTATAGAAATAACAAAAGCTATTTGAATTCATCAGAAAGCCAACAGAAGAAGTAGAAACTCTCAATCCATTAATAATAGGGCTCAGAAAATTATACCCAACAAGTTATCATAATGATGACAAATTTACAATTAATGTGAATATGCAGATTCTAGTACCCCAGGAATTTCATCCTTCAGTCCAAGATAATATGAAACAATTGGGCATATGTGAAATTATGCAATGAGCCACTTTAATTATTAGAGCTGATAGTTATAGAATGTAGGTTGTTATGTGATGAAAGGTACCAAGATTGAGATAATTTTAATGTGGGTAATACTTATAGTATACAAAATCTTGCAAAAGTTTATTATTAATACTATGAACTGTCCTTGGGTGGATTTGATAGGAACAGCCACGTTATCTGCATGTTCAAGGTCAATAAAAACTATTTTCCAAATCAGTCTGGTTTTTACCATTACTGAATTCTTCTATAACCTTTGAACCAAGACAATAGCTTGAAAGGTAAAAACAACCAAAGCTATTCAAGATATTTAATGAGAAACTAATCTCTACAGAAACAAACTAAAGTTATATCTATGACATCTAGTCCCTAGATTAGCTTCTTCTACCTCTCAGGCATTTTCATAAAAGACTCTATTCTAGAGCAATACAATAATTCCAGTTAAACACTGTAGGTTTATTGGGGTTAAAAAGTCAAAAACTCAGAGACAAAAGAGACGAAGCATGGTCATGGACTTGGGGTTTGTAAGAGAAGCAGGGGATATTAAGCTGTGGTGAGAAGACCCTGGTAAAAAATAGAGTTCATAAGGACTTTAGGTGTGAAAGTAGAGGGTCAAAAACAATTCCAGAAAGCCTCACTCCCCCACTAGAAATGAATATACAATTCTCCAGACTGACATATTAATAACTTAAAATTCAAATATGCAAAAACATATGCTTAGCATGTTTCATAGCTTACTGAATGTGTTCATGTAGATGAGTGCATTATTAATTTGGAGGAATAATAAATTATTAGCTGTGAACATAATTAGTGATTTATCACCACTTAGGAAGTTGTAAATATATTAGGAAGCCAAAGATTTTACTGTACAAGAGAACTTAAATTTAATTTCTCACCTGGCATTTTCAGAATATGAAAAATTTTTCAACATTTCTCAGTTTCTCCACCTACAAATTGAGGTAATAATACCTATTTGTAAAGTAGGTATTAAAAATATAAAATAATTCAAAAGGGTTAATAAACCCAAGCAAACTTTGTATGTAACGTCCTTTTTCAGTTGTTTATCATCTGCTAACAAAATTATCATAGTCTGAGGTACCATGTGAACTTCCCCCTTTGATTACAATTAAATCCACCAGTTTCTTTTCCTATTCCATGTTAGTGGGGATATCTAGTATTCTTACTCTTTCATTTTGTTCCTTCCAAAATGACAATTGCTTTCCTTCAGCATCTATGTGGTCATTCACCCTTGGGCCAATAAAATAATGTTCAGTAGAACATTTAGCCTCAGTAGCAGTTTTAAAGAGTCTAAGGCATAGCCATCTGTCTGTGACGGAGAAAGTGGATTTATGCAAGAATTCTTACTACTATCAGAGTCATGTCGGAAGGGGTTATTGATTTATTGTCGACAGAAACAAACTCACGTGGATAGCACCTGGAAACCCACTTCATCATCTTTAAATACAATTTTCAAAAAGAAATGTGCAATTGATACAGAGCTCACAGATTATAGTGTGATCTGCATATACTAACTTAAGACCACACTTTCCTAAATGCTGTCCTATTCATTAGTACCATAAATTCTTGCTGCATTACCTTTATTTAAACATATATTTTGTAATGTTCCAATCCATTGTTAAAATATAATGACAAGTAGAACTTTTCATTTATCTAGAACTCACATCCATACATATACCTGCACATGCACAAATGCACATATCTACAGATATATATATACACACACACATATATTCACACACAGACATGTACACTATTATACATGCATACCCATATATAAAACAAAAGTGTATTTGTATGTTACTTGTTACATACAATTGTTACTTGTATGTTACAATTAAATATATATTTTATAAAATTAGAGACAGGAAAAAACATAGAGGAATAAAGAAGGAAATTTTACTATAAAAAAAGGGCTTAGCGTCTTTTCTTTTTCCTAGCGTGAGGAATAAAGCCTTTAATTTTCAAAATTGGCTCAGAGTGTCTGTCTGTGAGCTAGTAAGAGTTGTCTGAGAGAATAGTTTCAGATGTCCTACATTGTGCTGAGTACCAAATAATATTTGCATTTAAAGCCCAATGGCCAATCCTCTGGCACTTTGCAAATAAAAAAGGGTATTGATGACATGCCTAGTGTACTCAGGTTGGTCATTTTACTGATAATGAATATTTGTGGTCCCTGAAAACAGATTTCTACTAAAGCACAACTTTCTACTAAAGTCAGCAGTATAACCTTTCATATGTGTTTCTTTATAATCTGTACTGTTGATAAAAACTTCTGTACTGCCTGATATTCAAACAAATGTCAATCAATTCAACTGAGTAATGAATGTGCTTAAATATCTGCCATAAATATTAACGTTTCTAGGCAGACTACGTGACAAATGTTAAGTACCTACCAAATGCGTGTTGAAATAAAGACATAATGATAACTATGATAGAGGGTGACTTCAGATAAGTGCCACAACTGTCATGTTTCAAATTTTTTGTAATATACACAGTGCAGAGAATATTTTGATAATAATGATTTGTGAAAACTTGTTATGGAGAAAGAAGCCTAAGTATTCTAAATTTTATATAAAGTTCAAGATTACAGAGAAAAAAATTTAAAAGATTCAATTACAGAGAGAACTAATGTAGCACAATAGCATTATTGCATGGTTAGAGAGTCTGCAGAACAGACAAAACAGAAAATTTCAAATAAAGAAGAATTAGCAATATCGATGAATGGCTGCTAATATTAGTCCCGTCACGTTCAAAAGGAGAAAAAAAAAATCCTGGTCTCATGCCTTGCAATGAATCTCTTTTTCTAAAAGTCTCCTTGTTCAAGATCACATTTTCATTACTTATATTTTAAAGCCATTAATGGAGAAAGAAAAAATGGGTGCATCCCCCAAATGTTAAATATATAGCATTATAGAGTAAGTTAGCACAATTGAAGAGAATTATCTCAAGGTCTGGGCTGAGAATATGAACAAAGGATAGGCTACCACTGCCCTGCCCCAATAAGTATCTTGAGGGCGGTAAGGATCTGCCTGTTCGAGTGTGTGTATATATTTTGTGCATACATGTTGTCAGGGAAGTGGGGAATGTGTGCAGAATGATCTAAGAGAAAAGCGATAAGGAGAGACAAGGGAATCTCTGCTATTGTATCTTGGGTCATGATAGATTGAAAACAAATATGTTTATATCATTTGATATATCATTTTATACTAAATTTAGTGTAAAAGAAGCAAAAATACAAAGGACAATAGTTACCAAAAAATTAAAGGACAGTTAACAGCACTGAAGAAAGCTCAATGTGTAAACTTACAGAAATTTTGAATACTATGACTTTCTATTGTAGATAACTAGAAGCTGGTGCAAAGTTTAAGTGTTTCTAGAGCAATTATATTTGTATCCCGGTCAACATATTTAGATAATAAGACCAACAATTAATATTTCCATAGACTTTGTATATGGCAGGCAGTATGCTAAGATTTTTCTTTATACCAAGTAATTTAATCCTTTACCACAATGGTATATATTAAAGGGTAACCAAACACTTCAGGTGCTTAAGACAATAAGATTATAACTATTCTAAAGTTGAGCAACCAGAAAGTGGCAAAAGCATCACCCCAGCACAGGCTGGAGTGTTTCAAGTTCAAGCCATGTGGCTTCAGGTTTTTGCTGTTAATCATCATGCTTCACTATAATGATGTAATACTCTCTCTATTTCCCCACCAGTCCCACTACTGATAATAGCTTGAATAGACTGGATTTACACTTTTTGTGTATAGGCTTTTCCAAATGACTAAGGGAAATATTATGAAAGACACAAATATCATAAAACAGCATATATATATGTACCTGTCTACACACACATATGTGCGTATATATGTGTGTGTGTTTGTGTATATATATTGTGTGCATATATATATATGCATACACACATGCAGGATACACACGCACACATACAAACATATGTCCTTCTAATTGAGGTGAACTTCATGTAACATAAAATTCACCATTCTAACAATTTTAAAGTGTTCAGTTCAATAGTTTTCAGTACATTCATAATATTGGTCAACTCTCATCGCCATCTAGTTGGAGAATATTTAATCATCTTAAGAAAGAAAACCCCACACCCATTAAGAAATCACTCCCCATCCCATCTCCCCGCATCATCTGGCAACTACTAGTCTGTGTTCTGTCTCCATATATTTACCTATTTTACGAATTTCATGTAAGTAGAATCATACAATAAATGATCTTTTGTGCCTGGTTCCTTTCACTGAGCATAATATTTTTAAGGTTCTTACATGTTTTAATGTGTGTCAGTACTTCATTCCTTTTATGGCTGAATAATATTTAATTTTACAAATATTTCATTTTAGAGATATACCCCATTTTTAATTGATTCATCAGTTGATGAACATTTGGGTTGTTTCTCTTTTGGCTATTGTGAATACTATTACTAATTACATTAATATTCAAACAGTTTTTTGGCCACAAGTAATCAATTTTCAAGATATATATCCAGGGGTGAAATTGCACAATAATATTGCAATTCTATGTTTAACTTTTTGAGAAACTGCCTAACAGTTTTCTGCAGTGTCTGCATTATTTTACATGCCACAGTTTTTTTATTTTTTTGATGACTGATGATGTTGAGCATCTTTTCATGTGTTTTTTCATAATTTTTACTCTTTGGAAAAACATCTAAGTAAGTCATTTGCCCATTTTTTAATTGTGCAGTTTTGTTGTTGTTACAGTGTAAGATTTATTTATATATTTCAGACTTTTATCATATATATGATTTTCAAATATGCTTTCTCATTCTGTAGGCTGTATTTTCACTTTTAAAATATGCCCTTTAATGCATACAATTTTTTATTTTTATGAAGTCCAATTTATCTAGTTGTTCTTTTGTTGTTTGTGCTTTTTGTTTCATATCAAACAATCCACTGCAAATTCCAAGGTTTAATACTTTGTTTATTTCTAAGCACATTAGAGTTTGGCTTTTTAATTTTTTTGGTCAATTTTGAATTAATTTTCATATATGGTGTGAGATAGAAGTCTGATTTCATTCTGTTTTTATGAATATCCAGTTATCCCTGCTCCACTTATTGAAGAGACTATTATTTCCCTATTGAATGGTCTCAAAACCCTTGTAAAAATTCAATAAGGAATAGATGTATGAATTTATTTCTGGACTATTACTTATATTTCATTGTTCTATGTGTTTATCTTTATGCCAATACTGCATTGTTTTATTTTCTGTAGCTTTCTAAGAAAGCTGTTTTAATTTTCTTTTTTCAGGAAAGCTACAGATTCTTGTAACATGTTGTTTAAAATGATACATTACTTATATACACACTGTATGTGGCACCGTGCTTTGGGGAAATAACATTGGTGAGCATACATGTATTCCCTTCATTTCAGGAGGCTCAGAGTTAACTGAATTTCTGTAAAGCAAATATGTGATAGCTCTCTTCAAGTTATATATTGATGCACATAATCCTTTTTTGTAATTTTTTGTATTATTTATAAAATTAGTCCAAGCCCTTCTCTCAAAAGCTACTGAAGTTTGAGGAATCCCACAGTACTTAAAATACAGCTTAAAAGAGTTTTATAATTTATAAATACATTTCTTTTGCTCTGTGCTTGTTAGTCACAGTAGATGTTGCTAGAATGATCACAGCACAACAGCATGTCCTCTGGGTTTATCTAGCATTAATTACTCAAGTGACCTTCTAGCTCACAAAGTCAAAATGTCACATTAACACCCGTATTTCTTTTGATGTGCTTTCCAGACTTAGAAATGCACAGTGCTATAAATTGTGGATAAATGTCCTGTATACATGCTTATTTTCAGTATCAGAGTGGGGACAAGTTATCTGACACGTTGTTAAGTAATAAAGGCATAAACACAAATTTTCAAAATATAAGACAAAGCCTACAGAAAGGAAATCATAACAACACATTTGAAAATATTTTCCTTTCCAAAAGAACATCTTCTCAGAGTTTATACCATAAACAACCTTAAACAATAGGAGTAATTTTTTAAAATTGTTAAAATTGTTAATTTCTAAATATGTAGAACTTAATAACAAGAATAAATCTAGGAAAAAGGCATTGTTTCTATACAGAGACAGAAACTACAGCGTGCTGGGAAACTTCTTTCCTTGACAATCATGGCTTTAAGTATGGTGCAATTTTTAGTGCCAACAGACAGCTGCTATGGGATATTTTGCGAAAAGAACAAAAGATGTATTCTTCTTGGAGTGAGTTTGCTATTTCACTCTCGTTGTAAGGTAATGACTAAATATATCTCCCCCATTACAACTCAGAATAACTGAAGAATTCACAGGGAATTTCATTTCAGAGCTACTGTAGATTATGGGGATGGTAAGGTGGGTGAGGAATTTTAGTCATCACGACATTCAAAATGAGACAAGATCTCTCAGTGGAATTTTAGGACGTGATGACTCTAACTTTAAACAAGTCATTTTAAAGTTTAAGTCTTCATTAGAATCTTGGAGTTTCAAAATTTGAAAATTTGAACTTTATGCCTCTTACCACCCTATTATTCAGAAATAAAATGCCTGCAGATAATTTTTTTCATTTAAATCTTTAAAGCTATAAACTGGATACTCCAAAGTTTATCCCCTAATACATACAACGTACATTACATAGCTAGACCCTAAATAATAAGGCAGGATATCTCTATTTTTTACTATCATAGAACCAACTCTATTATCAACAGCTTAATAGCTGCTAATATCTATGTTTAAACAGCACATCACTCTAATAGAGTCTATAAAGAAGACTGGTTAGAGTCAAAGAGAATAAAAGTAGGAAAATTCATGTTGAATTCATTTTTAATGGAATCTCTAGACCTAAAATTTGTATTATGAGGAAAGAGCAGAGTAGGATGAAATAGTTCTGCATAAAGTGGCATGTGTCTTTGGGAGTCTGGAGACATATATGAACATGGTGACAGACACCTGCTTTTTGTCTGAAGATTTCTCAAAATAGAAGACCAGTAAGAATAGCACCTGCCAGTAAAGCAGACATAAAGCATAGATAGCCTAGGCTTAAAGATGTTACAATCCACTCCATTCTTAGGTTCTGCTGCTATTTGGGAAAATGCAAGATTTTCTCAGTGGTTCTTGTGTTTCCATGTGTAGTATCTTAAAAGAGTTGGGAAGCACATGCAGGGCTAATTAGTGCCTGTTGATCATTATACTCAATAAGATACCAATGATATATCTTTTTAAAACTTCAAACAATAATAATGTATGTGAATGCACATATTTGTAATAAAAGTATGAAATCACAATCTCTATACATAAGTCAACATAGTGATTGCCTCTAGGGAGGAAAAGAGAGGACTATAAACAGAAAGGTAACACATAAGACATAAGTTTATCTTCAAACTTTTATTTATTAAAAATTAGAATCTCGATCAATTAAAATACAATGTTAACATTATTTTGGGTAGTTACAGAGTGGCATCTTGCAATTCTATGCTTGATACCTGTTTATTGTTTGAAATATAAAAATATAATGTGTACTTTCAGTTTGGGAATAAGATGACATAGACTCACTTTTTCCTATCCCTCTTTTCTACATATAGCTGAATATTCTGAAAATAATTTAACAATTATAGAACGTGGAAAGGTGGAAATAATCCAAGAAGTAGACATAAGACAGTGGACTGGCTACGAATTACAGAATTTGAAGAACAACACTGACATTGTGATTTTATCTATTCCCATATATCTCAATGTGAGTGCCAGGGACCTGCAACCATGAACAACCAACAATAGGTGTAGACCCAAGAAGAAAATAAAGGAAAAATAAATAGCAAGAGAGAAGGAAGGAAGGGAGGGAGGGAGGGAGGGAGGGAGGAAGGGAGGAAGAAAGGAAGGAAGGAAGGAAGGAAGGAAGGAAGGAAGGAAGGAAGGAAGGGGAGAGGAGAGGAGAGGGGAGGGGAGGGGAGGGAAGGAAGGGGAAGGAAAGGGAAGGAAGGGGAGGACAGGAAAGTGAGAGAGGAGGAAAAAGAAAGACCTGTTTCCTCTGGCCAAAATAACAGGAAAGAGGAACCGGGGAGGTGCCTAATGGGGAGACTTATACCCAGTGGAGGCAGTAGCCTGACCTGTCTGGAGAATGAGGACCAACCCACCCCTAAAAAGATGTGCAACAATAACAACATTGGAACCGAACAGGCAAACCCAAAAGATGCCTCACATCTGTGGGCAGCAGGCAAGCTCCTCTTCTATTACTGGAGATGAAAACAGGCAAGGTACCTCCTGGCTTTCCAACCAGTGGCGGATTGCAACTCCAAAGCAGTGTCTTTTAATCCTTCCTATAAGAGCAGAGGTCACTCAGACCTAGCAGATCCTATCCTATACCAGCAGGAAAAGATAATTCAAAGCAAGGAACTGCAGGCAGAAGACATTTATAGCATTTCTTGAACATCCACCCGGTAGCAGAGAAGCACCCAGACAGCTCCTGACCCTCCACCCAGTGGCAGAAGTCTGTCCAGGTTGGTGTTTCCTCCATCAGTAATACTGAAGAATAATTGTGTATGCTCATGTAATCATCAGCCAAACTTGAATACTGAACATTTTTATCATCTCCTGGAAATATCTTCATGCCCCTGAGATCTAGGCAATCCATGCTGCACTCAAAGGAAAACCACTGTTCTGATTTGTCTCTTTTTATTCTGGATACTTTGAAGATTTTCTCTTTATTTTTTTCAGACTTAAATTATGATGTGCCTATCTTTTGAATTCTTCACAGTTATTTTTTTGGGAGGGATTTGGTGAGCTTCTCAGGTCTGCATGGTTTTTTCACCAGATGTAGAAAATATTTGTACATTATTTCTTCAAATAATTTTTGCTCCATTTTCTTCTTTTCTATCATTATAAAGATCCTATGTGTGTTATACTGTGTGATATTATACCAAAAAGTCATTAATTATATACCAATTATTGATAATGTTTTTCTCAGATGGAATAATTTCTGTTTACATGTTTGCTGGTCCTTTCTCTTATCAACTTTAATTTACTTGCTATTTCTTTTTCCTTTATTTCTTAATGAATTTCACTCATTAAGCTATTCTAATTGCATATATTGTTCCTTTAACTTCTAGAACTTGTATTTGACTAGTATAGTTTACATTTATCTGCTCAAATAACTTCTATTTATTCATAATGGAAAGATTTTCAAATCTTTGAACATGTGTATAAGAGTTGCTTTAAAAATCTTGCCTGTTAATCCACAAATTTCCATTGATTGCTTTTTCCCTTGGCCATGGATCATATATTTCCTGTTTCTTCACACATCTAATAAACTTTCTTATATATGAGACATGGTGATAAATTAACTTTAGACATTCTGGACACTTCTCTTGTTCCTTGAAGAAATGATTTATATTTTAATAGGAAGTTAACTTGACTGGATTCCATTCATAACTCTGGGTTTCTGCACAATATTTTCCACCTTCCAACTATTGCTTTGTATTGTATTTTTGTAGCATTCTTCACTCATGCACAGTGCAAGCGTCAGCCAATGTTTGGGGTTTAGTCCATGTGCATATTTTAGGGATCTTTCCTTGGTGGCATCTTCCTTCTTTGGACTTCACCCTTCACTTTCCAGACATTCTGACAGCCCCACACTCTGTCCTCTGACTCCTTGGATAGAGTGAAGCTTTATGTTTTAGTTCCAGATATCCTATAACAAAGGGACTTTGTTTCACACTGCACTAGCTTGAAATAGTGTGTGTTTGTGTGTGTGTGTGTGTGGTTTGTGCTATGGTTTGAATATTTGTACCCTCCAAAACTCACGGTGAAATTGCTTCCCCAGTGTGGCAGTTTTGAGATTTGTGGCCTTTGAGAGGTGATTGGATCTTGAGAGTTCTGCCTTGCTGATTGGATTGATCTAGTCTTATATTAATGAATGTATGGGTTAATGAACTGGTGGCTTTATATAAAGGGGAAAAGAGACCTAAGATGGGGTGTTAGTGTGCTCATCTCCCTAGCTATGTGATACCCTGCACTGCCCCTGGGCTCTTCGGAGAGCAAGCAAGAAGGCTCTCACTATGTGCAGCCTCTCAACTTTGGACTTAAGCTCCATAATTGTAAGAAATAAATTTCTGTTCTTATAAATTACCCAGTTTCAGGCATTCTGATATAAGAAACAGAAGAAAACTATGGTAGTTTTGTTTTTCTTTTTAATATATTTTATCTAGTGTTAGTAATTGAAATCTGATGGATGATAATACATTTCAGAACCAGTCCTCCCTCATCGTTATTGTTAAAAGATATTCCACTTACATGGAATTCTAGACTGGCACTGATTTTTCTTTCAGCATTTTAAAGATATAATAGATTTGTCTCTGGCTTCTTCTAATTAGAACTCAATGAGAATATCTATCCTCATTCTCTCACATGTAATATTTTATTCCCCTCTGGCTTCTTTTAATAGATTTTTCTCTTTTATTAGTTTAAGCATTTTTGGCTTTGATATGTTGAGGTGCATTTTTAAGAAATGGATGTGTTTTACAAAGATTCCAGCATCTTGAATTGATGACACTAATAAATTTGAAAAATTACATCTATGGGCTAAACTGTATGCCTTCGAAATTCATCAGTTGAAGTCCTAATCCCCAATGCCTCAAAATGTGGTTTTAATTGAAGGCAGATCATTTAATTAGTTAATTAAAATGCAATTATTAGGGTAGTCCCTAATCCAACATGACTGATGTCTTTATAAGAAGGGAACATTAGAACACAGACACAGACAGAGGGAAAAGCATGTGAAGTCACAGAAAGAAGACAGTCATCTCCACGCCAAGGAGAGCAGCCTTGGAAACAAACAAACAAACAAAACTCTTTCAACCCTTGGATAACTGACCTCTAACCTCCAGAATGATGAGAAAATAAAATTCTGTTATTTACGCCACCCAGTCTGTGCTTCTTTGTTATTGCAACCCTAGCAAACTAATAGAAATACTTTAGAAAATCTATTCAAATATTCTTTCAGTCTGTTTTCCCTCCTCTCCTCTACGCCACCAATTACATATAAATGTGGTACAATTCTTATTGATACCATGTTTACTAACCCTTTCCTCTTCGACTGAGGTCTGTTTTTTATTTTCCTCCTAAAAAGGATTTATTGAGATACAATCCAAAAATCACACAATTCATTAAAGTGTACAAGTCCAGGATTTTTGTATATTAACAGAATTGGGCAATCATCACTATAATATAATTTTAGAAAATTTCCATCCACTCCCAAATAAATCCTTTACCATTAGCAGCTATTCCCCATCACCCTCTCTGCCTTCTAATCCTATGCTTCCTATCTCTGCATGTTTCTCTTTCAGGACATTTCATATAAATGGATTAAGAAAATATGTTGTCTTTTGTGGCTAACTTCTTTCAATTAGTTTGATGTTTTCAAAGTTTATCCGTGTGGTAGCATTTATCAGTATTTATTCATTTTTATTAACGTTTAATATTTCCTTGTAACAATATGCCACTTTATTTTGCATACATTTATCAGTTGACAGAAATTGGCTTAATTTCACTTTTTGACTGTTATAAATAGTACTGCTATGAACTTCCATGTATAAGCTTTTGTGTGGACATAGGTTTTTATTTCTTTTTGGTACATAACTGATTATTGAAATGTTGGATTATAGGATAGCTTTATGTTGAACATTTTTTTCTGAAGGAGATGTACATTTTAAAATTTCAAGCGGCAATGTATTACGTTTCCAATTTTTCCTTGTCTACAGCCCTTATCTACCTTTTATAGTGCACACATCTGAGAGATAGTACAGTATCTCCTTATGGTTTTGATTTGCATTTCCTCAATGGTCAATGATATTAAGCATCATTTTACATGGTTACTGGACTCATATATCTTCTTTGGGAAATGCATATATTCCAATTTTTTACATAGTTTTTAATTGGAATATTTGTCTTTGTATAATTGAGTTGTAAGAGTTGTTTATATGTTCTAGATATGAGTCCTTTTTCAGATATACAATTTTCAAATATTTTGTTTCGTTCTGTATGTTCTCTCTTCATTTTGTAGATAGTATCAAATTGTAGATAGTATCATTTACAGCAAAAATATTTTTAATTTTGGTAGTCTATTTTTTCGTATTTTTTCCTTCTTTGCTCTAAAAGGATTTCATCACCCAAAGAACAAGAAATTACTCTGTTTTCTTCTAACGGTTTTGTACTTTCAGCTCTTACATTTAGATCTTTGATCTATCTGGAGCTAATTTTTGTATGTGGTATGAAGTAGGTGTTCAAATTTATTATTCTACATTTGAACATCCAGTTGTTCCAACACCATTTGTTGAAAAAAAACTATTATTTCCTCATTGAGTTCTGTGGCATAATGTTTGCACTTAATTCTATTAAATGAATTATTTATTCTTCTATCATGGGTTTTTATTTCTTGGCATTCTATTTATATCCTTTATAGTTGCCATTTTTTCCATATATCTAAACATGTTGTTTTCATTTTCCAATTAATGCTTTCATATATCTGTAACAATTATTTTAAAGATCCAATATGTGAATTTTAACATCTGAACTCTCTTCGTATCAGCTGTTTATTGTATGTTTTCTTTCTTAACCATGTATTAGATTTTCTTGCTTCTTCACATCTCATTATTTTTTAATTTATGATAAATAAATTCGTAAGCAAACAGCAAAGATTGAAGTAACATTTATCTCCAGAAAATTGCATGTTTCTTCTTGTAAGGCTTCTTGTATTGAGTGAAGGATTAATCTCATCTGCATTTTTTTTTTTTAGCTTGAATCATTATACAGCTTTAGATGGTTTTATTTTGGCATTGGCTTCAGACATACTGAGAGATTGTACAGCACTATCCATTCAGATACGCTTGGTGTCTAAGTACCGACAACACTCTGGAAATCAATGTATCTCTCTTCCTCTCTGTCTCTCTTTGTTTTGCTTTGTTTTAGTTCAGTTGCCAGCTTTTTGGATCATAGAGTTTTCTTTAACTCTGTTTTTTCACCACAGAAGATCTTATCATCCCTTGCTGCCTCATCCCCAGCTATCTGGAACTAATAACTTGCTTTTAGTCAGGATCAAAATTGCTTCAAAAGGATTTCTGGACATTTGTTTTGTACATAGCCTTCAGCTTTTCCACTAATTTGCACTTGAACAAGTACCTACACATCTCGTATGATTTATTTCTCATCTCTCCTCTGCTTACAACCTTCAGTATATATTTGGTGAAGGCCTATGGGAAAGAGCTGGCAGGTAGGTATGGGTTTACTTTGTGGCTAAACTTAATTGGTATTAATATCTATCAAACCAACCCCTACGTTTCTGGTAATGTTTTGTTAGTTGTTTGTTTGGCTAGTATGTCTTATCTATTTATTTTTTAACAAACAAACTTATTGGAGTATGATTTATATACAAAACAGAATATATTCAACGTATACAATTTGATCAGTTCAGACATATTCATGTACCCATGAAGCTATCATTACAATCAAGGTAACAAATATATGAATCACTCCAAAAGTTTTCTCATTTTTTTTTTTTGCGTGTATGGTAAGAACACTTAACATGATATCTACCCTCATAGCAATTTTAAGTACACTATACAGTATTGTTAACTATAAGCACAATGTTGTAGAGCATTTATCTAGGAATTATTCATATTGTATAACTAAAACTTTATGCCCATTGGACAATCATTTTCTCTCCTCATTTCTCTTCCCCCAAGCCCCTGAAACCTATTGTTCTACTTTGAGCTTCTATGAGTTTGACTATTTTACAAAGCTTATTTGTATTTGGCTTATTTCACTTAGGATAATGTCCTCTAGATTCATTTGTGTTGCAAATATCAGGATTTTCTTCTTTTTTAAGGTTGAATAATATTTCACTGTATGTGTATATTCACAATTTGTATACCATTCATCCATCAATGGACTCTTGGATTATGTCTGTATCTTGGCTGTTGTGAATAATGCTGCAATGAACATGGAAGTGTAGATATACCTTCAGTATTCTGATTTCAGTTCTTTGTTTTATTTAAAAATCGTTTTTATTTTTATTTTTTCTAGGTACATAGTAGGCATATATATTTGTGGGGTAGAGGAGATATTCTGACACAGGCATGCAATGTGAAATAATTAGATCATGGAAAATGGGTTATCCATCCTCTCAAGCATTTATCCTTTGTGTTAAAACAATCCAGTTACATTCTTTTAGTTATTTTTAAATGTACAATTAAGCTCTTATTGAGTATAGTCACCATACTATGCTATTAAATAGTGTGTATTACTCCTTCTCCTTTTCTTTTTTTACCCATTAACCATCCCCATCTCATTACCAGCTTCTCACTACCCTTCCCAGCCTCTGGTAACCATCCTTCTACTCTATGCTCATGATTTCAATTGTTTTGGTTTTTAGATCCCACAAATAAGTGAGAACATGTGATGTTTATCTTTTTGCGCCTGGCTTGAAATATCTATTTTTTATTATGTTTTCTAAGTGCGTTAATACATATTTTCAAGGTCAAATATTTTTTTTCCAGTGGATTGTTACATGTGCTTCAAGTACATAACATATTACCTTGCTAAAAGGCACTCTATTTTTTTTATTTCTTCTTGTAGTGTAATTATACTAGAGTTTCATAAAAAGAAAGTACCTGTTTTTTTTTAATCCTAATTTTAGGAGTAATGCATTCAGCATTGGCTTTGGCTGTATAATTACTCATAGCTTTTTAATGTTAAGAAAATATTCCTCTAATCCTTGTTTTCTAGGATTTGGTTGGGGAATACTTGTTGAGTTTTATTGAATACTTTTTAAGCATCAAAGGCCATGAAGATAATAGTCTCCTCCTGTGTTTTCTTGTGCTCTTGGGTTTCTTGGAAATATATTTTAATACACTCTACATATTACTCAGCATACATGCTGAGTAAGTGTTAAGGATGAATGAAGATGCAATTCTTACTCTCACTAGTGAGACTGAGAGCATCTCTTTCTCCCATATCCTCTCCAGGTCATTTTAATTTTTCTTAGGATTAAAAAGAAGTTTAAACAGAGACAATTTGACTTCATCTTTTCCTATTTTAATACCCTTTATTTCTTTCTCTTGCCTGATTGCCCTGGCCAAAACCTTCAATACTATGTTGAATAGGAGTGGTGAGAGAGGGCATCCTTGTCTTGTGCTGGTTTTCAAAGGGAATGCTTCCAGTTTTTGTCCATTCAGTATGATATTAGCTGTGGGATTGTCATAAATAGCTCTTATTTTGAGATATGTTTCATTAATGCCTAGTTTATTGAGATATTTTAGCATGAAAGGCTGTTGAATTTTGTCTAAGGCCTTTCTGCATCTATTAAGATAATCATGTGGTTTTTGTCATTGGTTCTGTTTATGTGAAGGATTACGTTTACTGATTTGTGTATATTGAACCAACCTTGCATCCCAGGGATGAAACCGACTTGATCATGGTGAATAAGCTTTTTGATGTGCTGCTGGATGAGGTTTGCCAGTATTTTATTGAGGATTTTTGCATTGATGTTCATCAGGGATATTGGCCTGAAATTTTCCTTTTTTTGTTGTGTCTCTGTCAGGTTTTGATATCAGGATGACGCTGGCCTCATAAAATGAGTTAGGGAGGATTTTCTCTTTTTCTTGTTTGGAATAGTTTCAAAAGGAATGGTACCAGCTCCTCTTTGTACCTCTAGTAGAATTCGGCTGTGAATCCATCTGGTCCTGGACTTTGTTTTTGATTGTATATTTAGAAAACCCCATCGTCTCAGCCCCAAATCTCTTAAGCTGATAAGCAACTTCAGCAAAGCCTCAGGATACATAATCAATGTGCAAAAATCACAAGCATTCCTATACACCAATAACAGACAAACAGAGCCAAATCGTGAGTGAACTCCCATTCACAATTACTACAAAGAGAATAAAATACCTAGGAATACAACTTACAAGGGATGTGAAGAACCTCTTCAAGGAGAACTACAAACCACTGCTCAAGGAAATAACAGAGGACACAAACAAATGGAAAAACATTCCATGCTCATTGATAGGAAAAATCAATATTGTGAAAATGACCATACTGCCCAAAGTAATTTATAGATTCAATGCTATCCCCATCAAGCTACCATTGACTTTCTTCACAGAATTGGAAAAAAACTACATTTTATATATAACCAAAAAAGAGCCCATATGGCAAAACAATACTAAGCAAAAAAAAAAAAAAAAAGCAAACCTGGAGGCATCATGCTACCTGACTTCAAACTATACTACAAGGCTACAGTAACAAAAACAGAATGGTATGGTACCAAAACACATATATAGACTGATGGAACAGAACAGAGGCCTCAGAAATAACGCCACACATCTATAACCACCTAGTCTTTGACAAACCTGACAAAAACAAGCAATGGGAAAAGGATTCCCTATTTAATAAATGGTGTTGGGAAAACTGGTTAGCCATATGCAGAAAGCTGAAACTGGATCCCTTCCTTACACCTTATACAAAAATTAATTCAAGATGGATTAAAGACTTAAACTTAAGACCTAAAACCATAAAAACCCTAGAAGAAAACCTAGCCAATACCTGTCAGGACACAGGCATGGACAAAGATTTCATGTCTAAAACACCAAGAGCAACGGCAACAAAAGCCAAAATTGACAAATGGGATCTGATTAAACTAAAGAGCTTCTGCAGAGCAAAAGAAACTAACATCAGAGCGAACAGGCAACCTACAGAATGGGAGAAAATTTTTGCAATCTATCCATCTGACAAAGGGCTGATATCCAGAATCTACAAAGAACTTAAACAGATTTACAAGAAAAAAAAAAACAACTCCATCAAAAAGTGGGCAAAGGATATAAACAGACACTTCTCAAAGGAAGACATTTATGCAGCCAACAAACATATGAAAAAAAGCTCATCATCATAGGTCATTAGAGAAATGCAATTCAAAACCACAGTAAGATACCATCTCATGCCAGTTAGAATGGCGATCATTAAAAAGTCAGAAAACTACAGATGCTGGAGAGGATGTGGAGAAATAACGCTTTTACACTGTCGGTGGGAGTGTAAATTAGTTCAACCATTTTGGAAGACAGTGTGGCAGTTCCTCAAGGATCTAGAACCAGAAATACCATTTGACCCAGCAATCCCATTACTGGGTATATACTTGAAAGATTATAAATCATTCTACTATAAAGACACATGCTCATGTATGTTTATTGTGGCACTGTTCACAATAGCAAAGACTTGGAACCAGCCCAAATCCCCATCAATGATAGACTGGATAAAGACAATGTGGCACATATAAACCATGGAATACTATGCAGTCGTGAAAAAGGATTAGTTCCTGTCCCTTGCAGGGACATGGATGATGCTGGAAACCATCATTCTCAGCTGGAAACCATTATTCTCAGCAAAATAACACAGGAACAGAAAACCAAACACTGCATATTCTCACTCATAAGTGGGAGTTGACAATGAGAAGACATGGACACAGGGAGGGGAATATCACACACTGGGGCCTGTCAGGGGGTGGGGGGCTATAGGAGGGATAGCATTAGGAGAGACACCTAATGTAGATGATGGGTTCATGGTTGCAGCAAACCACCATGGCACGTGTATATCTATGTAACAAACCTGCACATTCTGCACATGTATCCCAGAACTTAAAGTATAATAATAATAAAAAGAAGTTTAAATTTGCCTTTGGCTACCATTTGCATTTCCTTTTCAGTAAAATGGCTGTTCCTGCCCTTTGTCTATTTTTTTCAAACATTTTCTCCCTATATATATCTTTTAACTTTTTTATGGTCTACTTTTTATTTTCAAATATTTTATTATTTGTTCAAATCTATTTCTTCTTCCCTTATGGCTTCTGGGTGTTTTGACTTAAGAAGGTCTGCAACATCCTGAGAGTAAACAAGTATTCTCTTAAATTTGCTTTTTATATTATAATCTTATAGATTATTTTGAAGATGTATGAAGTAGAGATTATGTCCATTGCATGATCGTACATGTCGTCTTTTCTGTCTGAATTGAATTGCTACTTTTTTATTATAGTCTAAGTTCTGTGATACATGTGTAAAATGTGCAGGTTTGTTACATAGTTATACAGTTGCCATGGTGGTTTGCTGCACTCATCAAACTGTCATCTACATTAGGTATTTATTCTAATGCTATCCCTCCCCTAGCCCTCCACCCCCCAACAGGACCTGGTGTGTGATGTTCCCCTCATCATCAGAGTGAACAGGCAATCTCCAGAAAGGGAGAAAATTTTTGCAATCTATTCATCTGACAAAGGGCTAATACCCAGAATCCACAAGGAACTTAAACAATTTTACAAGATAAAAACAAACAACCCCATCAAAAAGTGGACTAAGGATATGAATAGACACTTCTCAAAAGAAGACATTTATGCAGGCAACAAGCATATGAAAGCTCATCATTAGTGGTTACTAAAGAAATGCAAATCAAAACCATAATGAGATACCATCTCAAACCAATTAGAATGGTGATCATTAAAAAGTCAGGAAACAACAGATGCTGGAGAGGATGTGGAGAAATAGGAGCACTTTTTCACTGTTGGTGGGAGTGTAGATTAGTTCCACCATTGTGGAAGACAGTGTGGTGATTCATCAAGGATCTAGAACCATTTGACCCATCAATCCCATTACTGGGTATATACACAAAAGATTATAAATCATTCTACTGTAAAGACACATGCACACCTATGTTTATTGCGGCACTATTGTCAATAGCAAAGGCTTGGAACCAACCCAAATGCCCATCGATGATAGACTGGATAAAGAAAATGTGGCACATATACACCATGGAATACTATGCTTGCATAAAAAAGGATGAGTTCATGTCCTTTGCAAGGACATGAATGAAGCTGGAAACCATCATTCTCAGCAAACTAACACAGAAACAGGAAACTAAACATCACATGTTCTCACTCATAAATGGGAGTTGAAAAATGATTTCAGTTCTTTTGGGTATGTATCCAGAAGTGGAACTGCTTGGTCATATGACTGTTTTTTAAACTTTTTGAAGAACCTCCATTCTGTTTTCAATGGTGGCTGCACCACTTTACATTTCTACCAAGAGTGTAGAAGAAATCCATATTCTGCAGTTTCTCACCAACATTTATTGTCTTTCGTTTTTTCGATAGTAGCTACTATGGTTTATATGTGGTGACACCTTATATTGGTTTTGATTTACATTTACCTAGTGATTTGTTAATTTGAGTACCTTTTAATTTACCTGGAACAATTTTATGTCTGCTTTGCAGAAATGTCTATTCAAGTTCTTGGCCCATTTTCTTGTAATTTGTTTTTCTGCTATTGAGTTCTAGGAGTTCCTCATATATTTTGAATACTAACTCCTTATCAGATATATAGTCAACAATTTTTTTCCATTTCATAGTTTCCCGTTTCTTTCTGTTGATTATTTTCTTTGCTGTGTAGAAATGACTCAGTTTTGCATAATACCATTTATCTATTTGGTTGTTGTTGGCTGCGCTTTTGGTGTCATATCCAGGAAACCAAGGCAAGACCAATCCCCAAGAAGCTTTCCCCCTAGGTTTTCCTATAGGAGTTTTAAGAGTTTTAAGTCTTACATGTAAGGCTATAATTAACTGTGTCTTAATGTTCTTGTATGCCATATGATAAGGGCCAATTTCATTCTTTTGAATGTGGATATCCAGTTTTTTCTAACACCATTCATTGAAGAGATTTTATTTCTTGATTGTATATTCTTGATAACCATGTTGAAGATCAGTTGACCATTATATGTGTGAGTTTATTTACAGGATCTCCATTCTGTTTCACTGGTCTATATGTCTGTCTTTATGTCAGTACCATACCACTTTATTTACTGCAACTTTGTAATGTATTTAGATACCAGAAAGTGTGATGTCTGTACCTTTTTCATTTTTCTCAAGATTGCTTATGCTATTTTGGGTCTTTTGTGGTTCCGCAGGAATGTAAAATTATTTTTCTATTTCTGTAAAAAAGAAAATGTCCTTGGGATTTGGATGGGGGTGGCATTGAATCTGTAGATCTCTAGGGATAGTATGGGTACTTTAACATTACTAAATCTTCCAATCCAGGAAAACAGAATATCTTTCCATTTATTTTAGGTCTTTAATTTCTTTCATTAATATTATGCAGTTTTCAGCATAGAAGTCTTTTATTAACACTTTTTTGCTTAAGCTTACATCTAAGTATTTTATTTTATATTTTATGCTGTTGTAAATGGAATTATTAATTATTTTATTACTATTATTATTTTTAGAGATAAATTCTCACTGTGTTGCCCAGGCTGGCTCAAACTCGTGGGCTCAAGCCATCTTCCTGCCTTAGCCTTCTGAGTAGCTGAGACTACAGGGGTGCACCACTGCCCTGGCTGGCGAAGGCTTTGTGAAGACAGGGTTCTCAGTTTGCATCTGTTATAACAAAACTATCACAAAAGATTTCAAAAACTGCAACCTTTCTCAAATCCCATCACAAACTTATGCATGAAAAAAGTCTACTGCAAGGACATTTTCCCAAAAACTGCATGTCCAATCTTGGATTCGTATTATCCTCATTATTTTTCCTTGTAGCCTAGGGTAATTATCTCAAAACAATTATGTAATCCTCCTAATTTTTTTCTTTAAATCCTTTTCTTCTTTTACCTCCTGAATACGTAGGTTGTTTACTATAGCACCTGCAATCGGACTGCAATGTCCTGTTCTGGAATTAAAATCATTTCCTTTTAGAGAGTAAACCCACAACCTTCCAGCGTGGGCATCATGGCCATCATGAACATGTCACAGTGCTGCAGAGATTTTGTTTATGGCCAGTTTATGGCCAGATTTTGGGGGGCCTGTTCCCAACACTTGGAACTGGTATGCAGCACACACTTGAACGCTTTGACCTCTCTGTTTCCATGGCTCATTTTTTTGCCCTGGTGAGTCTTCTCTCAGGCTAAGCCTTTCTCTTTTTGGTAGATACTTTTTGTTGGTATTCAGTAGGGTTGTAATTTGGGATTTAGGATTTGGTTTGGTTATAAGCACCTCCTAATAAAAGACTTTACATTTCTCCTTGGATCATTAAAGTCTTTTGCCTTTTCTGAGAAGTGCTTTTTGGTATAAAGACAAATGTCTTTCTGGTTTGAGTACTCTGCTTTCTACAGAACTTTAATTCTTTCTCTGAGACATGCCTTTTCTGGTGAATTCACTTTTGGTTTGCATGCCTAGTTTAATGTTATGTTTGATCTGCATACTTTGATAAATTTTTTTGTGAATATTTATACCTTGTTTTCTTTTTGGTAACACACATCTGTAAATAATACGGCTTTTTTACTTGCTTGTTCCTGAAAATCTTCCAATAGCAAAAACAGACATTCTAAACAGTGAATGCACGGTGATTAAAAGCATTAGCACAGTTGCCACCATCTATAACATATATGCAAACTTCTAACCATTATCTAATGGGACTTACAGGCTCTTTATTGCTCTCAAAAGACTTATGAAAATGAAATAAGATTCTCAAACATCAAGGCATGCCAAGTTTTCTGAGATTTTAGCCACCTATGTTGTGCCTTATTCTCATGAACATTTTAAAATTGATGGGCAAAGTACATTCATATAAATTTAGAGCACAAATGGTGCTTATTTGAAACCTCTAAAAACAACCTGCAACTACAGAGTTAACATGTAGAGCCTTCTAAGTAATCTGTTTAACTCTATTTTTTTCTGCCTACTTTGAATGTGATGACTTTTCTACTAATGTCGAAAACTTACTGGTTATGGCATTCCAGGCAACATTATAAAAAGGTTTTAAAGTGCTTTCTAATTATCGACTTTACAAATTACAACAGCTCCATGGTAACCAACAGCCTAGACACCTTTAGGGAATGCAAATTTAAATTTTTCTGAATAACAATTACTTACGGTGATGAAACGGTTAATTGAAGAATTTATGATCTAATAGAAAAAAATGAAATACATATTTATAAAGGTTAGACTCTCAGATCAGACAGATCAAAATCTTGACTTTCTATATTTTACAGAAAGACTAAATATATTTGGGCTTATTAATAAATGAAAGTATTATATTACAGGAAAATGAGTTTCTAAATATTATAAAATGGTTCTCATCTATACAATACTGATGTGACAAATAGTTAACAATTGGTTGCTAAAAAGTAATGTTACTAAGAGATAAAATTCTAATTTATATATATATATAATTCTTTATGTAAAATGTGCCTTAAAAAGTAAGATGTGTTTTTGATTAAATCATACATAAATAAATTAAAATGTGTTTTTTTGATAACAAATAATAATTTTGTTTAATGTGGAGGTTACTTAAAAACTGTTTCAAAATATGAATTTAGGAAAAAATAAAAACAGGATATAAAGGAATCAGTATGAGAGATAAATTTGAAGAAATAGGTATAAAGATATCCACTTGGCAAGATAGTTGAAAATAAAAGAGATTAATTTTGTGTGAAAATCTTGTGTGATCCATTGCTGTCCTAAAGTAAAATGACCGGTTAAGAAAGAAAAAGCACAGGACAAAGTAGAAAGTCTAAGCATGGCATAAAAGGTCTAAGCAGGTAAAGAATGGTTCATAAAGGGTAAATTTATGAAAGGAATTTTGTGTGTAATCAAGTTGGCTATAATTAAGAGAGATTTTAGGACTCTAAAGATTGAGCTTTGATATCAAATTACACTAATACATAAGTAAAACTTTGATCCCCTAGTTTAGAGCAAAATTTTTTTGAAATACTAATTTTCTTTTAGTGAAATTGAAAAAGGCTTTGATTGTTAACTCTGAAATCTGCTTTTTTTAAAGCCATCTTCTACACTACAGTTTATTTTTCTGCCACATTTCTTCCTGAGATTCATCTAATTTCTTTCTTTCTTTCTTTCTTTCTTTTTTTTTTGACAAAGTCTTGCTCTGTCACCAGGCTGGAGTGCAGTGGCACGATCTCGGCTCACTACATCCTCCAACTCCTGGGTTCAAGTGATTCTCCTGCCTCAGCCTCCCGAGTAGCTAGGACTACAGGTGCACGCCACCACACCCAGCTAATTTTTTGTATTTCAAGTAGAGATGGAATTTGACCATGTTGGCCAGGATGGTCTCGATCTCTTGACCTCATGATCAGCCTGCCTTAGCCTCCCAAAGTGCTGGGATTACAGGTGTGAGCCACCACGCCCAGTGGATCCACCTAATTTCTTAAGTTTTAGGTTAGAAATGCTGTCTTTTTTTCCCTAAATGATAATTTAATGTCTTAAGATAACATTTGTCTTTTCAAGCTTCTGAGATTCACATCTCTGAAGTTAAACTTTTGCTGTATCTTGCAGCACATGGTTTTTCAGATTATGAATTACTGCCTCCAGCTCTCATCTTTCTCCCATTGAAAAGGTATATATTATGCACAAACGCCTAAATCAATTTCAATATTTTTACTATTTCTGAAGACTCTTTTAAAAAGGCAAACACAAAGCTTAAGTGACAAACTGATAAGAAAAATTAAATCTGCTAACCTTTTGGCTTAGTTAGTATCCTTTCCCAAAGGTGAAAAGTATGTGATACCAAGTTAGGCCCTGAGGTAAAGTAGGCTTGCTCCTTTTTCAGATCTATCTATGTTAAGTCCAGGCATGGGGAATGTTTTATTTGCCCTATTCCTTGATGGGTTCCACTCTGAATTCTGTATGTTCAGATAAGTTTAAAAAATAAAAAATAAAAAATAAAAAAACTACCCATCAAACTAAAATACACCTTTCATTAATCTTTGGATGTAAAGATTGCATGTCTGCCCAACAGGGAGCCACAATTTTTACACTGGCCAACCTAATGCTATAACTACTTGAGGTGGGTAAGTGTAAACTAAAAGCCTTAAAGTGGCACAATTTTATATAACTTAAATATTTTTTAAAAAATATTTTTGTGGCTGGGCGTGGTGGCTCACGCCTGTAATCCTAGCACTTTGGGAGGCTGAGGCAGGCAGATTGCCTGAGCTCAGGAGTTCGAGACCAGCCTGGGCAACACAGTGAAACGCTATCTCTACTAAAATACAAAAAATCAGCCAGGCGTAGTGGCGCGTGCCTGTGTTCTCAGCTACTTGGGAGGCTGAGGCAGAGGAATTGCTTGAACCCAGGAGGCAGAGGTTGCAGTGAGCCGAGATCGTGCCACTGCATTCCAGCCGGGCAACAGAGTGAGACATACAAACTAGAAAATCTAGAGGAAATGGATAAATTTCTGGAAACATACAGCTCCCTAAGTTTGAATCATGAAGAAATAGAAATCCTGAACATATCAGTAATGAGTAATGAGATTTAATAAGTAATTAGAAGCCTCACAATAACAACACCAAAAGCCCAGGACCAGATGGATTCACGGAAGAATTCTACCAGACATTCCAAAAAAACTTACCACTCTTATGGAAACTGTTCTGAATATCCAGAAGGAGGGAATATACTCTGACTCATTCTACAAGCCAATGTTATCCTGATCCGAAAGCCAGAAAAGTACACACAAAAAAGAAAACTACAGACCAATATCCCTGGTGAACATTGATGCAAAAAAAATCCTCGACAAAGTACTTGCAAATTGAATTCTACAGCACATTAAAAAGATTATCCACCATGATCAAGTAGGATGACAAAGATCCCAAAAGCAAATGCAACAAAAAGAAAAATAAATACATAATACTTCATTACACTAAAAAGGCCCCACACAGCAAAAGAAATAATCAACAGTCAACTTACAGAATTGAAGAACATATTTACAAACTATAAATATAATAAAGGACTAATATGCAGAATCTACAGGGAACTCAAATCAGCAAGAAAAAAATGAAAAATCCCGTTAAAATACGGGCAAACAACATGAAGAGATATTTCTCGAAAGAAGATATACAAATGGCCAACAAACATTTAAAAAAATTTCAACATCACTACCCATAAGGAAAATGCAAATTAAAACCATAATGGTGTCACAGAATCCTTAGAATGTCACTCTTCCAGCTGTAATCCTCTGTGGCCAGTGGAGCTATTGCCCGAGTTTTGCTTGGGGCTGCTGGGCTCTTTCTGCCCACTCTGCCCAGCAGGCTGTGCTCAGTTCGCTCTACTGGCCTGGATCCCACGTCTCCCTACGGTGAACAAGGCACGAAACGGCTAGGAGTGTGTGAGCGAGCATGGGGTCTGGCCACCGCGCACAGCCAGGCATGCTGACTGCGGTGGGCCAGACAGCTCCAGGTGCAGGCCCAGGAACAGGCTCCCTGCAAGGCTGTGGCTGGACCAGGCATAATACAAACGGCTTCCACTGTAGGCACCGAGGAAGACGGTGGTGCCTGGAAGCTTGGGGATGCTAGGAAACACAAAGAGGGTGTCACAACCCTGGCTAGGGGAGCTTCTAGGTCTGGGTTCCCCAAAGGGTTGCAGCTCTTTTCTCCTCCGTTCCCTCCTCATCACCAGGAAAATAGCAAGAGAGCATGGGCGGTGGGGGAGGGGAGGGAGGAGTGAGCGTTTCAGTCCTATTTGTGTTACAGCTCTTTCAGTCCTACCATTCAGTGGGTCCCGAGTTGTTCTGCGTCCAGGAAGAATGAGGTATGCAGACAACTGGAGGATTAACAAGGTGGAGAGGAGCTTCATGGAGTGACAGAACAGCTCTGAGGAGACCTGAAGTGGGTAGCTCTTTTCCATTGACAGGTTGTCCCAACGTTGAGGAGACCCAAAGTGGATAGCTCCTTCCCACACAACTGGTAGTTCCAACGTCTGTGTGAGTTTGGGTGTGTCTGGGGATTTTATGGCCTTAGAAGGGCGGAAGTACTTGCTGATTGGTCCATGAGTGGCCATGTGCGGCCAGGAAAAAGCACCATAAATTCTCACTCCAGGCTACGAACTCAATCCTGAATTGGCAGCTGGGCTCCTAGGATTCAGGCAGTCCCTGGCTTGAAAGTGGAGTTTCACTGGGGACCTGCCCCTTTCTGCTCAGAAACGTGTCTGTCTCCTGCCATCAACATGCTGTCCATGGCACCCAGGCTATTCCTGCTAAGGTGTGCCTGCAGGCCCGGCTGACTGCCCTCATCACTTCCCCAGCTTCCCTCCCATACTCGTCTGTGCCCAAAGTCTAGAGGGGGCCAAGGTGGTGGTGGGGGCTGACCGAGTCAGTGCTACCTCAAGAGCGTGCACACCCATCTGAGTTGCCACAATGCCCGGGCTTTTACACATCTTTGCTGTGAAATTGGAGCAGGTGCCAGGAGTGTGGAGAGGCCAGGTTGCTGGAGCAGGCACTTCTGAGCCTATGGGGGCTGGGGGACTTCCTGGAGCCCCTGAGAAAGCAGGGATGTCTGGGGCTGGAGTCCCTGCTGTTTGGCTGCTGCTGCCCCTGGGAGAGCGGGATTCCTGCCCTGACAACTCGGTAGGGGATGCAGCTCCCACATGTTTCTGGCTCCTACTGGCTCATGGAGTACACAGACCCCGCTGTCGCCATCAATGAGATACTAGCTTACCCCCTTCAGAATGGCTTATACATTGTTGGTGGGAATGTAAATTAGTAGCTTTATGGAAAACAGTATGAAGATTTCTCAAAGAACTAATAGTAGATCTAGCATTCGATCCAGTAATTCCACTACTAGGAATTTACCCAAAGGAAAAGAGGTCATTATATCAAAAAGATACCTGAACTCATAGACTATTGCAGAACAATTCACAATTACAAAGATATGGAATCAGCCTAAGTGCCCACCAACTGAAAAGTAAAGAAAATATAGTGTGGGAAAAAATATGTCTATGTGAATATATATATATATGTGCGTGTGTGTGTGTGTCTGTGTCTGTGTGTGTGTATTATATGTGTATGTGTGTGTAAACATACACCATGAAATACTATACACACAGCATAGAATACTATATGCATGCCATGGAATACTACTCAGCCATAAAAATGAAATATGTCTCTTGAAGCCACTTGGATGGAATTGGAGGCCATTATCCTAAACGATGTTAACTCAGTAATGGAAAACCAAACATTGCATCTCTTCATTTAAAAGCAAGAGATAAATTATGGGTATATAAAGGAATACACAGTAGTAAAGTGGACATTAGAGACTCAGAAGGGGAAAGTCGGGAATAGGGGAAAGGGATAAAAAATTACCTATTGAGTACAATGTACATTATTTGGGTAATGAGGACATTAAAAGCCCAGACTTCACCACTATACAGTTAATCCATGTAACCAAAAACCACTTGTGTCTGGAAAGCTATTAAATTTTTTTAAAAAAAATTCTCTAAAAGGAAGGGTGGGGGTGGAGAATAGTGAAAATGGTCAGCTATCCAGGAGAAATTTTTACTGCATCATAATGATCTCAGATAAAACAGGTAAAAGGCCATGATGGTCATTTTTAAAAATCCCATTATCATCATGAATATTTAAAAAGCTTTAACCTAAAAAAACTATTTTTGCATAGTTTATTGACTGTGTTTTGAAACATAACTGATTTTTGTGTTTTGATTTTATATCCTACACATTTATTGAATTTATTTTTTAGTTCTAACAGTATTTTTCTCTTTTGTGAAGGTTTCAGCAGTTTCTACATATAAGATTATGCAATCTAGGCTGGGAACGGTGGCTCATGTCTGTTATCCCAGCACTTTGGGAGGCCAAGGCAGTCTGATCAACTGAGGTCAGGAGTTCGAGACCAGCCTGGCCAATATGGTGAAACGCTGTCTCTACTAAAAATACAAAAATTAGCCAGGCATGGTGACAGGCACCTGTAGTCCCAGCTACTCAGGAGGCTGATGCAGGAGAATTGCTTGAACCTGGGAGGCAGAGGTTGCAGTGGGCCAAGATGGCACCACTGCACTCCAGCCTGGGTGATAGAGTGAGACTTTGTCTCAAAATAAATAAATAAATAAATAAGATTAAAAATAAAGGTTATGCAATCTGCAAACAGATAATTTTACTTCTTCCTTTATAATTTGTAGGTGTTTTACTTCTTTTTTCTGCATAATTGCTCTGGTTAGAGTTTCCAGTAATATACTGTTGCAGAGAAGTGGCCATTGTAAATAGTCCTGCAATAAACATATGAGTGCATGGTATCAGAATTTTAGGGAAATATATATTGGTATTCAACCTCAATATTTTTGGAAACTTTCAGTGTTTTATTCGGTAAAAGACAAATATTTTCTTCCATCTATATTTTAAAAGAATTTTCCTCCCTTTCTCTTTTTAAAACTATCATTTTATCGTAAAATAAAATGGAAAGAGTAAAAAACACACACACACACACACACACAAACAAAAAAGAAACTGCCTCTCCCTATTTAGTAAAATAGGAACCTAAGTTTAAAGTGTTGTTACAATCAAGAGATGTGTTCAGAAAGTAATAGAATATAATACTTATATTACTATACTATTTATTTATTTATTAGTAATTTAATTCTACTTAACTATCCAGGATTGCATATTTAGCTTAAAGTGAACATTAGTTTTTTTTGTTTGTTTGTTTGTTTGTTTGTTTGTTTGCTTCAGCCATGTTAAAGGCATCTGGAAATTTGAAATAATCTGAAAACAAGAATATATTATTCATATTTTATTTATTTATTTATTGAGATGGAGTCTCACTCTGTCACCCAGGCCAGAGTGCAGTGGCACAATCTGGGCTCACTAGAACCTCCACCTCCGGGGTTCAAGCAATCCTCCTGCCTCAGCCTCCTGAGTAGGTGGGACTACAGGCATGTGCCACCATGCCTGGCTAATTTTTGTATTTTTAGCAGAGATGAGGTTTCACTATGTTTGCCAGACTGGTCTTGAAATCTTGATCTCAGGTGATCCACCCACCTCAGCCTCCCAAAGTGCTGGGATTACAGGCCTGAGCCACCTGGCTTTCATATTGTATTTACATATTATCTGTGATCAGCAGTCCAAATTACAGATGGGAATTATTAATAAATTATACTTTTGGAATCTTAATGAAGAAGAGCAAGTAATTTGCGAATAATCAAAGAAATGGCTCAAGTCTTACAATTTACTATAGTCATGCATAACTATCTATTGAGCAAATGAGAAACCACCCAGCTGAATTTCAGAAACTCATATTATCCAGATATACATTGCTACTTCAACCTTATCCAGGCCAGCTTCATGACCATGTGACATGGGCAATCGCACAGGGTTCTGTGCTCACAAGGGTCCTATACTTGGTTTAATGCTCTACTTTCACTATTTTGAAATTCTTAATAATTTAATCTTTGAACTGAATTTTGCCAGTGCAGTCTATTTGGATAATGAAGCAAGAACATGAGTACAAGAGATAAGTGCAAAATGTGTGTCAGTCACATATAAAGTAACTCATATTTCCTTTTTCTTTCAGCCTTTCCATACTCATTAATATAATGAAGGTAGACTATGAATGTTTAATTGAGCATAAAAGACCCCCAGCATGTGCTTTATATTTAAATGATTCAGGTGTATATGGTTTTTTGACACTTCTATAATTACTGAAGTCATTTAGTCAAGAATAATGCATTGTGAAAACTTAAACTGGCATATACATAAAAATTTCAAAAGCAAAGTAAAGAGGGTAGGGATCCATTGTTTCATACAGCCAATACGCCTACATTATCAGCTAGAAAACAGCACAAATTTTGGTTATGTGGTTCAAATAATAGCTGTTACAATTCTTATGAATCTCACTTGCTTAGCCACAGAAATAGGTTTAGAGTGGTCTTCTGGCATGAATTAGGCCATTCCTAGTATCCTGGAAACTACTGTTTTAATTATGTCATATCTAAGGGTTTTTAAAAATATTAATACAGAGATAACCAGACAGCTCCTAGCTGCCAAGTGAAAGAAGACTATCTAAGAGAAGGAAGTCAATACACCAAGAGAAGATAGGAGAAATGGAGGAAACCTTGCATGGTAGTGTGCAGTTTCTTTCTACCAGTATTATCTGAAGGCCAGTTCTAATACTCTATTTAGCAAAATAATTCCCTGATATTTACTGTTAACTGTAGTTTCTTGATAAGAATTTTCAAACATATAAATGTAGAGTGACTTAATATAGAGAGTACTTTGCATATCACAGGATGAGGTCAAATGGAAGTAACCTGAGAAAATTGGGTGAGCAGTAGCTATGAAGTCAGACCAATTTGAATTTATATCTGACTAATTTACTTATAAGCTATTTGAGCTCATTTAGGCTTATGTCATGTTAGTCAGTCTCCAAGTTGCATCTCCCCTTATTCTCAATGATAATCACCCCATACCACTCACACCCTTATATAGTCTTATCTCAAGTTGGATATAAAAACTTGTGTGATCATAGAATATTGTAGAATGATGGTGTATGGATTCTAAAACTCCTTCATAAAATACATGTGGTTTCTGCCTTGGTCCCTCTGACAAACTGGCTGTGGGGTAAGCTAGTTGTTATAAGGAAATTGAACAGCCCTATAGAGAGGCTCATATAGTGAAGAAATGAGAACATCTGTCGGTGTCCAGCAGCTGAAGCCTCTGTCAGTAGCCATGAGAGTCAATCATCTAAGAAGTGGATTCTTCAGCTCCAGCCAAGTTTTGAGATGACTAAATCTATGGTTGACAACTTGATTACAAACTCCTGACAAATCCTAGAGCCAGAACCACCCAACCAGGCTATTTTTAACTTCTGACTCAAGGGAACTTTGACATAATATATGCTTATTGTCATAAGATGCCACATTTAGGGGTAATTTGTTAGGAAATAATAGATAACTGGTATACGAATTATTTATAAATACAATAAAAATTACAATATGAGATAACTGGAAAGAATAGGGTAATGATTTTAAAGCAACTAGTAGAGTGATTAGAGCAGAAGAGATATTTAATAAAGAGGTACATTTTTGTGTTACTATAATTATTAAATGTATTACTTAATATTATAGTTATAAAATTTTGAAAGGAGTGACCATGTTAAAAAAATCAAACTTAAGATATTGAATAGAAAAAATGATAATTATTTTTTGAAACAAATACATCATTTTTTAAAAATTATGGATTTGACAACAGAGTATATGACAGTGTGTTAATTATACTTTTGTTGGCAAAAGGATAAATTTTGAGAATAACATTTACACTTTCTTTTCTTCACCCAAGTATTTTATAAGATTTAAACATACTTTATGTCATTTAATAAACCATTTATACAGTACATATTCATTATTTTAAAACACACAATATACATTTTACGTACAATAGTATGTAGAATACTACAAAGAATGTCACTCCCACTTCAACAATGAAAAAAATCAGGCAAGCTAACATGTTAAATGAACCATCTTAACTATATTAGAACATAGGAGGAAACAGTATCATGTGAGTCTATAAGAAAAAAGTAGCTAAAATTGAATCAAACTACGAAAGGCCGAGTTTGGGCTCGTGTGCAATAGCTGGAGACCCAGACACATGGGATGTTGACCCTCATTCACAACTCTTCCCTATCAGCTTATGATAGATGCTAATGAGAAAGACTGGGAACAAGGAAGGTGAGCAGAGGGACCCACCCCATCAGTGCAGGCTGTAGGCAATAAAAGGGAATAAACTAATATGTGCAATAACATGATAAATCTCAAGTGCATTAAAAAAAGAATAAAAAGGCTAAACTGAAAAGGAAACATAATGTATGTTTTTATTGATATGGCATTCTGGAAATGGCAAAATTATGAGGAGAGTAAATAAGTCCATAATTGCCAGGAGCTTAGGCTGAAGCAGCCAGGATTGATTAATTGGAATGAGGCATAAGTGAAATTTCTAGGGTAAAGAAAATATGCCATATCTTGATTATAGTGGTGGATATTCAACTATACATTTATTAAAGTTCATAGAAGTGTAAAGCTAATGGTAAGTTTTAGTGTATGTAATTTGTAACCAACAGATTTGATCATCTTTCTGTAGATACATATATGTCTATATGACATTATCTGTACATCATATATGTATATATGAAGCCATCTGTACATACATATATGTATAACAAAAATATACAAGTCTAATAAATATATATAAGTAAAATATGATATAACTTATAAAAATGGAAAAATTTACTCACTATGGACTGCCCTTAATCATTGGCATGTAATTAATATATCAACTCATTTATTTATGAAATACATTTCCAGGACAACATTTGAAAGTTATATGTGATGATTCTCTTATATATTTTTAAAATAATTCTGTTCCTCAAAGATTTAAATGGGAATGACAATTTGCAGTTCTACTTGTTTACATTTATATCTCGATGACTATAATTCAGGATCAAATAGGGCTCTGTCTTAAATGGGTCTGCAAGTTATTAAGGTATTTTCTCTCAGCATCAAACCTACCCTTCTATCCTCTGGTTGGTGATGCTGGATGTAGAGTCTTCAAGCCTATTTTTCCTTTACCACTCGATTACTAAGTCAAAAGAGGAGACAGTGAAATTGTAGAGGACCGAGATTTCATTTCCTGCTTTTGTCGTCATTCCTGTACCCATGGTTATTTATCCTGGTAAGGATCATTGGTTTTACTACCAACTGCTGGTGTCAGTTTGGAGTTTTGTGACTCCTACAACAATACTTATGAATTCTATCAGTTGATTCTCTTTGTAAAAGTTATCACCCATTTACTTCATTTGACTAGATAGTGAAATAGTCTAAATAGAAAAAATAGCTTTCTAGTTGAACAAACTTTAGTGTTACAATATAACCATTTATGCAGTATTTAGGAAGTCTCTTTATAATAACATGCCCTTTAAACTTATATAAAAATTATTTTAGGAATACTGTACATATCCTTTTATATTTGTACAATCTCATTTAGGGCACTCTAACTTAGTAAAAAAAAAAGTCACTCTGCAATAGCAATGCCTTTTATTAGTGTGGAATCTCATACTTTCAATATACTGCACTTTTAAGCTTTTAATAGCCTTTCAATTTATTTTTAATTATAATAAAACTTCTTTAGTGTGACAGTGTTTTGAGGATGCACCCAGTATCACATTATTTATCAAGGGTCAGCAGCTAAATGAGTTGAATGCCAGTCTTATGTGAGATTGCGATCCCCCTTTAATGTTTATGTGATGAAAGTGAGTGTGGAAAAAGGCATCACTCACCAACTGTACTGCCCATATTTTAGAAGTTGGAAATAAGAATTTGGTCACAAAAAGACAGGTTTACTACTACCATTTATTAATTACTAGTAGAGAATATAATTTATACTAATTAAATATCAAAATATTTGTAGAAAATCGGAGCATAACATGTTACATTTAATCCCTCAAATATATAAGGCTATATTTGTATATTGAATGTTAAATAGCAGCAGAAATTGTAACTGATCCCTAGATTCATGTTTATTCTCTTAATGCCTAGGAGTATATTATATAAGTTCAAAAAACATGTGGATACCTGAATATCTTTTACCTCAGCATAGGGACATAAATAAGTTATTCAGTCATTTTGCGCTATGTTGGTGCACTATCGGGTATGCTAAACAAGGTCAAAGAAAATATAATTCAGCTAAAAATCTTTCTGTAATAATATCAGGAGTAATAACCTCACCTAAATTTACATGGATATGCAAAAAGTACCATAACACAAGTATATTTTGCTTTCTCATTTCTAGCTTTTAATTTTAAAAAAGCATAAAATCTGATAGTATAGGTTCCTCTTGCACATATTTTTTATCTTTGCTAAGTTTAGCATATTTATTCCTACTAGTACATTAATAAAATATAATTATGTGTTTGTGTGGGTTTCAGCCTTATTTGACAGACAAGTTTGCCATTCTTAGCTTTCTAAGTTTATTTCCCTTCCTATTTTACTATTACAGTGCAGGTTCACCAAAGCTGCAAGGCAACAAATGTAAATATGTGAAGATTGATCCTTAATTACTATTTGAAACACAAGGTTCTTAATAGCATCTTCTTTTGAAAAGCAGGCAACATTAAAATACATACATACATGCACCTGTGCAACATCCGCAAGTAGCCCTAGGTCTCAAAGAGGCTTGCATTAATATTAATCCCAAAGAGTCTCAGAATAGCTATAAAATTTCCATGGATATATTTACATATGTTAAATTCCTCAGAATTTACCTGCTGGCTTATATTGGTACAAGAAAGTCCAAAAATCATGATTTTGCAGTTGTTGATGGTTTAGTTTCCATTGAATTTAAAAGATAACGTATACATATTAAATTCTACAGAACAATTATATGAAATATTCATATGATATTAGTGTGGCTACCAAGGCTTTATTTTAGTTACTGTTACATCCCCATCCTTTAAATTCTGACATTTTTATGGCCGTATATTTAAAGTTGGTGTGTTAAAAGCAATGTGTGTGTTTGGGGGTACCAATATGTTATCAATATTCTTTTTATTTTGTGTATTAGGTCTATTTTTATTTAATGTAAGTTCTAATGTGGTTCATTTATATCAGTTTAATTTTCCATTTGAATCACGTTATATTTTTCTTCATTTTTTGCTTTATTTTTATTAAAAGGATATTTTTTGTTACTCCATTTTGCCCTCTACTAAATTATTAATTTTATATTATTTCATCACTTTGAGTGGTGATACAAGTAATTATAACAGCACACTTGACCTATTATTAAGATGCATTACAAATTATTTTTACCATTTCCCCAGTAATGCTCAAATATTGTAGACTTCCCTTCCATTTATTCCTCTCATAACTTTCCTGGATATTCACATGAATCTCAGTATACCTGTATTCTGAATTACATAAAGCAGTACACTTGAGGTTTGGTGTAATCAATTATCATTTATGATTAATGGCATATTTATACCTTTGTGGTATTTGTCATTTCCTCCTACATTTCTATGTTTCTCTCTGATATAATTTGCTCTTCCCAAATAATTTCTTTTAGCATTTCTCTTAAGTCAAGACTGTTGGTAATAGTCTTTATTTTGTTTGTCTGAAAATGCCTTTATCAGTTCTTTATTTGGGAGATATATGTTATTCTAGGTTGGCAGGTATTTTCTTTTTAACACTTTAAATAAATGCTTCTATTGACATCTGGCTTTCAATGTTCATTATAAAGTAGGCTACCAGACTTATCTGAGCTTCTTTAAATGTAATGTGTAATTTTTCTCTGGCTGATTTTAAAATTTCATCTTTTTAATTTTGTTTTAAATGATCTCCCTGTGGAGTACCTAGTGAAGTAACATAAGGAAGTCTGCTATCCAGTAGAGCAGGGAAATATTATTTCCCCCACTGGAAGGGAGAACTAATAATTGGCAGTAATAGTACAATCTAAAAGATCCCATGTTCTTTATCGCATTCACTTTCTTCCATTTTGCAACCCAAATTTATTCATTCCCTCACCAAGATGATATATCAAATGACCTGTGAAATCTTATCACCAGGCTTAAAGTTCAACATCATATTACAATTCTTTCACATAGCCAACATACGGTGGTGGAACTAAGGCAGGGAAATGGAAATAACATTCTCATTTGGAAAAGGGAAAATAGGAGGCCAGTGATCTATAATGATGCTTAAACAAACTGGGCAGGTAACCTAGGAATATAGAATGTTCTTTGATTAGGCTTTGGTAATGCTCCTTAGCAGCGACAACAAAGTTTATTCTTCTAAACGTCTGCTCACTCCTTCTTCTTTTAGGCCATTCCTGTTCCATTTTCTTCTGTGGCCATATCTGAATAGGACATTGGAGAGAGTATCCTCTTTATCAGATGACTACGTTTCTCATTCTTCTTATAGCTTTTATTTTTGTTTTGTTATTTTCCCCTCTTTTTTATCTTTTAAAGGTTTCTTTTTTTCCCATAAATTATTGGGATACAGGTGGTATTTGGTTACATGAGTTATTTCCTTAGTGGTGCTTTGCGAGATTTTAGTGGACTCATCACCTGAGCAGTATACACTGCACTATATTTGTAGTTTTAGATCCCTCACCCCTGCCCCCCCATTCTTCCCCCCAAGTCCCCAAAGTCCATCGCATCATTCTTATGCAATCTTATCTTACAGCATTTAGAAGGTTAGGCCCACCCATCCTTTTAAGGTTCAGAGTCACAGTTTTTTCTAATGCAGGTTTTGGTCTTTTTTAGGAATAAACACTTTCAAAAATTTGGTTGTCTTCTCATCTTTTTCCCATGTGATAATAGCTATGCTCATAATTCTTTTTGAGACACACCTGTCCCTCCTGATTTGATTTTCAATATATTTAGCTTACAGGATTTCCAAAAGAGAGCTATGGTTCCAGTCCCTTTACCCTGAGATGTACTGCTAAAATAAAAATATTTGGCGGGCAACATAGTAATTGATTCAGAGATTACAGTAAGGTTATTATTTTTACCTACATTGCTGATTTTGCCATAATCATAAAGTGGAATTTAATTAGCATTTGTCACAAAAAGCTTCTTTAACTGATAGGAGCTGAGAAATACTCACATCAGTTACAGTACTTGCACAACAGCCTATTGTTTTATGAGCTCACTGTTTCTTGCAGAATTTATCCAAGGAAGCCATTAGAGATAAAAATCTAATAGCAGTCAGGTTTAGCATTATTTTAATTTTTTGAAAAATACATTCATTTATAAGCTTTATTTGTTGTATTTCCAGTGATATCATTATATAATGTTATCAAATATGCTATAGCTGCATAACTTGGGTCATTCTTTTTCAAGCTAAATTGTAAGTCTTATTAAGCTTTCTACCAGAATATAAAGTCACATAATTTAGGTTTTATATTACCAAAACACTCCACTTCTACATATTGCTTTCTATGTTAGTTTTTGCTAGATTATTCTGTAGTGGCAAAAACTTTCTTCGTGATTACAGGAACGTGTTTATCTCTTACTTATATGTACATGTTATTTTTGAGTTAGTTGTGGTTTGCTCCATTCAGAGAGTTAAGCTGAAGAGGACAACCCTGTTTGGGACATGCTGTTCTCATCATGGAGAGAAAACAGAGATGGTAGAACCATGTGATACTCTTGAAGCTTTTCCTCACACAATGCACCAGTCATGTCTGCTCTTGCTGTTTTGGCCAAAAGAAACATGGCCATTTACAAAGAAAAGAAATACAATTATCTCCTGGAGAAAAGCAGCAAGTAACTGAAAAATAAACAATCTACCAAAATTGGTAGTATAGATTTTTGCACTAAAATTCTGGCTAATGTAGAATTTATTGGTAAGATACATTTAGATCTTAAACCAATTTCTGCTGGGACACAAGAGACTAAATTTAATCTATGTCAGAGGCCTTATCTAATATAATGAGAGAATTCTTCTATATTAATTCACTCAGAAATTATTCATTGCATTCATACGTTTGATAATCAAAATTATTCATACCATGCTTAAGAGTGATTCCAAAGTACAGCACCTGGACACTATTCCTCACTCATAAAACCTGCATTTGTTTTCTATCGTTGACATTAAAAACTACCACCAACTTAATCACATGCACAACTTAAATGTATTATCCTACACTTCTGGAGATCAGAAGTCTGATACAGATCTCAGTAAGAAATAGATCAACAGGGCTCTATGTCCTTGCAGTTCTAGGGGAGGATATGTTTCCTTATACATTTAAGTTGTTGGAAGTATTTACTACCTTCTACTTGTAGCCATTTTCTTGCTGGCTATGATCTTAGGGCCATTCTCTTTTTCTAGACCCACCCACAATTCTTGACTCTTGGCATTTTTTCTCCATCATAAAATCAAAACAAAACAAAGACTTCAAAGCTGCAAACAGGAAAGAATACAATTTACTGAGCACTCACTTTATCTGTGCCAAAGAACTATACCTGACATTCCACATCAACTATTTTTATCTGGTTCTTACTCCAATTTATTGTGACATGCATTTTTTCATTTGCAGATGAAAAAAACTGAAACTCAACATGGCTATATGACTTGATCTAGGACTTTTTAGCTTCTAAACAAATGCAATCGCGTTGAGACTCCAGGTCCGATTAACATCTGTGCTCTTCCCATTTATTACAGGGTTTCCATTCTCTCTAGAAAATTTTTGTTGTTATTGAACTATTTCTGCATGTGAAATAAAGCCATGATAAACATGCTTGTCTTTTAGAATGCTGAATTATTACCTAGAGTGATTATTTTAGTCGAAGATGTCTGACACAATAGGGAGAAGAGACAGGTGTGCAATCTTTCATCAATACCTTAACTCTCAAATGGCTCTTTTTTGTAAAAGTTTTGGAAATAGCCTTAGAGTAAGAAAATTGTTCTACTGGAATATCTTGTAAAAGCATCATTATAGACCTCCAGTGTCACAGGGTGCAGATGTGGCATAGAGTTTATTAGGGACATTACAAGGAAGAAAGTGGAAGAGTACATGCTCACCCTCCAAACTTTCAACATTGTATAGTATAGCATGGATATGGATGTTCTGTATGCATGTCCAGAATTCCAGGAGGTAGGGGTCTGCCTGAATGGCATGCTTGACATGAAATTAAAAGCACTCCAAGAGAAGAAGTTCTGTACAAACATTGTGTTACATATATAGATGTTAGCTTAAGAGGAAAGGGAGCAACACAAAGTTTCTATAAGAAACAAAAATTTGTCAGTACCAGTAACTAAATAGAAAGTATGCATACTGAGAACCAAGGTTTACATATGGACATGCTAGGAATAGCCTTGTAAGTCAAGAATGCTGACATCAATCTAAGTCTCTCAGCAGATTGGTTTAACCCAGCTCATTAGCTTTTTACTAAGTTAGAACAAAAAAGAAAATGATCCTCCTGGGCCATATGAATTTTTATCTCTTCAAAAAATATAATTTGTCATATATATACATATTTATAATGTTATATGAATAATTCAAATATGCATATTTGGATTGATACTTGTTAATACCAAGTAATTCTTAATTATCTAAATTGTCTATCCTTTTATATTACAATAATGTTCAGTAAGCACTAAATTAGAATGAGAACACCAGATGGAAAAGAATTGGACAAGAAAAGCAAAGTAATTTGTATGTATGTGTTTGTCTGTGTGCGTGTATGTTGGTATTTTATATTTATAACATGTTTGTACACTGAAACACTGCCAGATCCCTTGAATATGGCACATCAGGAAGCAATCCATATTTCTATTCTCTATTTTCTATAGTTTTCCTTCTTCTTTTCAAACATATATCCATCTCCTGATTCAATACTCATTGCTTTTGATTTACATTTTACTCTTTCATAATCTTTCTTATTACTACCATTTATCAATTAATTTACATATGAAACAGTGTCTTGTGCGAAATGCCACAGGTAATAGAATATTAAAAATTTAATTTAATACTCTTTTCCAAATTTAGATATAGAATTAATGCAGTCAAAATACAAGTGGGTATTTTGTGGGCACTGTCTAGCTGATTCTAAAATTCACTTGGAAACAAAATGATCCAAAAAGAACTAAAGTGATCTTAAAAATGGAAAATAAATCCATGAAATTTAGCTTACCATATATGAAGACTAATCATAAAGTTCCCAATTCCAGTGTCAGTGAGTAAATGTATTTTCTAAGTGGAAAGAAGGAATCTTGGCCTCCATTTTACTCCATATACCAAAACACTAGATAAATAGTACTTCTAAATGAATAATCAATAAACTTCCTGAAAGAAAACATTAGGAAACCACCATCATGCCCTTAATTTAGGAAAAATTGTCTTGTGCAAGTGAAACAAAGCTCCAAATATAAAGGGATAAATGATAAAATAGACTTTAGAACTGTTCATCAAAAGGCACAATGGAAAGAGTGAAAATGAACTTCAATGAGGTAAATGTATTTTGAATAAGTATTCAAGAGAAGATTCATATACTGGGACATAAACAACTCTTAAAGGTGATAAACAGAAATCAATAAATTGTTTCTCTTTAATGCATGGTGGATGATTTTCTTAGAGCTATCTCCCACTGACCTACCCTAACTCGAGAAGGAGTTAGAATTAGCCATGCCTAGAAAGAGAAGCAGATTAGGTAATCTATGAAAATTAATAGATGTGCAGTGTAAGATATCAGTAAATAGGTAAATACACATAAAGGTAGAACATGACTTTATTAATAATTCACCATTAAGAAAACATAAAATTAATTATAAATAGAATTGTTAACAATTATGAAGCCATTACTTATTGTTATACCTTCTCTCATGTGCATTAAAATATATCTTCTAATAATTAAAAGCTTGAATCCAGTTTCTATATGGCACCCAAGTCATTTGTTGTCTGATTTTCTAGTCTCCTCTTGTACCTCCCTGTTATCAAGTTAGTGGTGTTTGATTTCTGATTATAGAATATGGAATGTTTATTAGTAAAAATATGTGCATGACATTTTTCCTTAGGCTAAATTAAAAAAATTTCAACATATGAACTTTTATGAAATATTCTTCACAGTGTTTTCCATATTCATTGAAACATTTTTAAAAATGAGAGAATCCCTCCGATGGACTAAAGGGATTGAATTTTACATGCAATTCCACATCTGCATACATCCCCTAGTATTCCTTATTTTGTCATATTTTTTACTTTCTGCATCTTTGGTAGTATAGTGTCTGACAACTCGATTGTTCCTATCCTACCGCACCTACACTTATTATAGTGGAAGCCAGCTCACATAACTGTCACATGAAAACCTTAGTGCTCCTTTGTTCTTATACTCCTAAAATTAATAGTGGTATCAACCTTCACTATCCCAAGGACCTTCCAGCAATCATGTTTATTTAAGAACCATTGGGTCCAGAGAACCTTTCACTAAGTGCCATTAAAATATACATTTAATGGAAATCTACCTGGAAGGTGTCTCAGATTAATTCACAAATAATAAAAATACCATACTATTTAAGGAAAATTTGATCATCAATAGGTTTTTAAAATATATTTAATGTTAATACATGCTTTTCCAGCTGATTTTATCGATTTTTATCTATTTTGAATTTCATATTTTTATTTCTTATTTCAGGGAAAAACACTTTAATCTTTTGAAATACACCTCTGTGGTAATATACTTTTTGGTCTGTTTTCAGCTAGAGACATGTAGCTTTAGACTCACACAATTTATTTATTTATTTTTTCTTTCAAATTTTCACTTACTTTTTAAACACTCTTTGAGGTATGACTCATTTTTTAAAAACAAATTAAAATATGATGCTGTGAAAAATTCAGTGAATATGCAATATGGTAAGTTATAATTTTGATTATTTAAAATAACTGTTTTATAGTTTTCACTTTTATAATAATGCAGATGATTGTTATGGATTGAATACATATAATATACAAAGTACTACACTAGACAGTTACATAAATATTTTACTTAATGATCAATTAATGACTCAGGGAAAATCAAGATAAGGCAACTGAAGAAAATTTCCTATCTCACATTACTAGAGAGCTGAGCTGAGATTAAAATCTAGGTCCTTATTAATGCAAAATATTATAAGCTTATCTTCTACAGATGATTGTCTACATATTTTTGAAATCATGATGGTAATAATCTTATGGAATTGAAATTTGTATTTAGTGTTAAATATTTTTTATAATATAGCTTGAGCAGTGAAGAGATATTTCTTGTGACTTGAAACAAAAATTTGGAGGAGTGTACAACCAGATGTTTCAGTGTAAGAATTACAGATATTAGGAAAGTGGAATGTGTACTTTGACAAAATTGTAAAAAAGGAAAATATTTAAGCATTTTAATTAATACTTATTGGAATCTTTGTGCTGTAACTTCTCTGCAGGAATAGTAAATGTGCCTAGAGAAAGTAAGTGCCATTGAAAACATGACTCTGTTAGAGTCTTAAAGGGAAGTTTATTAGATGGAGCACACAAAATGAAATAGATTTTTAGAGAATGTTCATGGAAATATTTCTAAAGTAAAAATGCAGTCTCCTTCATTTAAAATATAGCAAGATAAGGTTTTGGGGTAGATCTTGTATCCAATATTATTTGTTAATAGTTTTTCAATTTTGAAAAATTTTAAACATATCCCAAAATAAAAAAAAATTGCAATGAACAAGTGCATATACACCATCTAGTTCTACCATTAATGTTTTATCTGTACCATATTTTCTTTATATAGTCCATCATTCATGAACATGTAGATTGATTCCATGTCTTTGTTATTGTGAATAGTGCTCTGATGAATCTATTAGTGCATGTCTTTTAGGTATAAAGATCTGTTTCCTTTGGGTATATACCCAGTAATGGGATTGCTGAATTAAATGATAATTCCGTTTTAAGTTCTTTGAGAAATCTCCAAACTGATTTCCAGAGCGGCTGAACTAATTTGTATTCCCAATAACAGCGTATAAATGTTTCCTTTCTCCACAACCTTATCAACATCTGTTTTTTTTTCTTTTTTACTTTTTCATAACAGCCACTCTAACTGGTATGAGATAGTGTCTCGCTGTGGTTTTGATTTGCATTTCTCTGATGATTAGTGATGTTGAGCATTTTTTCATATGTTTGTTGGCAGCTTGTATGTCTTTTTATTTTTTTGAGACATATTCTTGCTCTGTCACCCAGGCTGGAGTGCAGTGGCATGATATTGGCTCACTGCAACCTCTGCCTCCAGGGCTCAAGCAATCATCCCACCTCAGCCTCCTAAGTGGCTGGGACTACAGGCACACACCACTGCACTCGACTAAATTTTGTATTTCACTAAAAGTGACAGGGTTTTGCTATGTTGACCAGGCTGGTCTCAAATCCTTGGCTCAAGTGAACTGCCCACCTCAGCTTCCCAAAGTGTTGGAATTAAAGGCAAGAATTACCACGCCTGTTCCCTGTATGTTTTCTTTAGAGAAGTGTTCTTCGGGTCCTTTGCCCATCTTTTAATGGAGTTATTTGTTTACTGCTTGTTAAATTGTTTGTTTCTTATAGATTCTGGAAATTAGACCTTTGTCAGATGCATAGCTTGTGAATATTTTCCCCCATTTTGTAATCTTTCTGTTGTGTTGATAGTTTCTTTTGCTGTGCAGAAGTGCTTTAGCTTAATTAGGTCCCACTTGGTGATTTTTGTTTTTTTTTGCAATTACTTTTTAGGACTTAGTCATAAATCCTTTGCCAAGGTCAATGTCTAGAAAGATATTTCCTACCATTCCTACCTAGGTTTTTTTCTAGGACTTTTATAGTTTGAGGTCTTACATTGAAGTCTTTAATCCAACTTGATTTAATTTTTGTAATGTGAAAGGTAGAAGAGTTTCACTCTTCTGCATATGGCTTGCCAGTTATCCCAGCACCACTGAAATGGAAAAACATTCCATTCTCATATATTGGAATAATAAATATCACTGAAATGGCAATACCAGGAACCAAAAAAGAGTCCAAATAGCCAAAACAATTATAAGCAAAATGAATAAAGTAAGATACATCATATCATCTCACTGCAAACTGTACTATAAGGCTACAGTAACCAAAACAGCATGGTACTTGCACAGAAACAAGACATATATACCAATGGAACAGGATAGAGAACCCAGAAATAAAGCTACACATCTAAAACCATTTGATCTTTGACAAAGTCAGCAAAAACAAGCAATGGTGAAAGGACTCCATAAATTTACTTTTTAAAGTGATAGTTTAAAAGGTTTGCCCATTTTACTGTCTCTCCCACTTATGTGGTCGTTTTATTTTTCAATTGTATGAGTTCTTTTTCACCTCCCTTCTCAACTTCCTACCTTTGGTTAAGAATATTCTGTCAGATATAAATTTTGAGAGTCGAATTATTAAATAAAGGTCTACTTCTTGCTATTTGCTTTGTTGCCTGATATATGTGTCAACCCTTAGGTCAGTACAATAACTGTAGCTTTATAATAAAACTGGATGTCAAGTAGTTTAAGTGATCAAATTTTGCTCATTTTTAAAATGATTTCTAGGTTATTTGTATTGACATATATTATTTATAACAACCTTGCCAATTCCTACAAAAAGTGCTCCTGGGATTTTGACTCGGATTGCATCACAGCTATAGATCAATTTAGAAATAAATGATGTATTAACAACATTGAATATTTCAGTTCTTGTCTTTTCTGTAATTTGCCTAATATCAATACTTAAGATTTCCACTAAAATGTTCATATATGTGGTGAGAGTGAGGTTTCTTGCCCTTTTCCCCAAATTTATAGGAAATATGTTTAATATTTTGCCCAATGTACAATGTTAGCTACACATTTATTAAAATGCTCTTCATGAGATTAAGGGTCAATCCTTCTGTTCCTAGTTTTCTTAGGGTTTTTGTGAATGAATGTGTATGTGTGTGTGTGTATATATATATGTGTGTGTGTGTATATATGTGCATACATATATTTAGGATATATATTTATATATAGATAAAAATATATCTATGTATATATATAAATATATGTGTGTATCTATATATTTTATATATATATATTTAGGATCTACTCTTAAGTACACAATACAGTTATTAACTATAGTCACCATGCTGTATAATTGATCCTCAGAACTCATTCATTCAGCCTAACTGTAACTTTGTGTCCTTTGACAAACTTCTCCCCATTCCTCCACCCGAGCCCCTGGAAACCACTATTCTGTTCTCTGATCCTATACATTCATTGTTTTGTAATTCCACATATAGGTGAGATAATTTATTATTTTTCTTTCTGTGCTTGGCTTATTTCACATAGCCTAATGTCCTCCAAGTTCATCCATGTTGTCACATATGACATAATTTCCTTTTTATAAGGCTGCCAACTATTCCTGTGTGTGTGTGTGTGTGTGTGTGTGTGTGTGTGTGTGTGTGTGTGTAACGTTTTCTTTATATGCATTCATCTGTGGATGGACATTTAGCTTGGTTCTATATCTAGACTATTATGCATAATGCAGCAATGAACACGAATGTGCAGATATATCTTGGACATACTGATTTCATTTACTTTAGATATATGCCAGAAATGAGATTGCTGAATCATATAATTCTACTTTTTAAATATTTTGAAGAATATCCATACTGTTTTTTATAATTGTTGCAGCAATTTGCATTCTCACTAACAGTGCACAAGTGAGCCCCATTCTCCACATCCTTGCCAACAATTATCTTTTTTATTTTTGAGAAAAGTCATTCTATTAGGTAGGGGTGATATCTCATGGTAATTTTAATGTACATTGCTCTGATAATTAGTAATCTTGAATATTTTTTCATATTCCTATAGTATATTTGCATGTCTTCTTTTAAAAGTGTCTATCTAGGTCCTTTGACCATTTTTTAATTGGGTTATTTGTTTTATTCTTATAACGGTATTTAAGTTACTTATATATTTTGAATATTAACCCCTTTTGGGATATATAGCTTGCTGATATTTTCACTTGTTCTGTAGACTGTATCTTCACTGTGTTGCTTTTTTCTTCTGCTATGCAAAAACTTTTCAGTTTGATGCAGTCAATACATCGAATTCTGCATTTTTCCTATGCTTTCAGGGGAACATAAAAAAAAAATCAGTCCTTGGACTAACATCAAGGAATTTTTTTCTCTATGTTTTCTTCTGTAGTCTTACAGTTTTAGGACTTACATTTAATTAAATCTGTAATAAATTTGGGTTGATTACTATACATGGTATGAGATAAGGATTGAATTCATTATGTATATGGATATCCAGCTTTCCCAACATCATTTATTAAAGGGATTGTATTTTCTGCCTTGAGATTCATGTCAACTTTGTCAAAGATCAATTGATCCTAAATGTATTGATTAATGTCTGAGCTCTCTATTGTGTGCCATTGGTCTATGTATCTGTGTAATGCCAGTAGCATGGTGTTTTGATTCCTATAGCTTCATATTATATATTGAAACATCATTGTGTAATGCTTCTAGCATTGCTTTTCTTTCTCAAGACTCCTTTGGCTATTTGCAGTCTTTGGTAGTTGCATAAAAATTTCAATATTGTTTTTCTGGGGGGTATTTTATAGTTGCATAGAAATTTCAATATTGCCTTTTGTATTTCTGTGGAAAATGTCATTGTAATTTTTATATCAATTACATTGAACTGGTAGATTGCTTTAAGTACTATGGACATTTTAACAATATCAATTCCTCAGTCCATGAGCATGGAATATCTTTCCACTAATTTGTGTCATCTTCAATTTCTTTCCTCAATATTCTACAGTTGTTATTTTACATGTCTTTCACTTCCTCGGTTAAATGTATTCTTAAGCATATTTTTTTGCAGTTATTGTAAATGGGACTGATTTCTTAACTTTTTTGATAGTTGTTAGTGTATAGAAGTGCTACTGATTTACGTGTTGATTTGTATCTTTCAACTTTATTGAATTTATTTATTAATTCTTACAGTGTTTTGGTAAAGTGTTTATGATATTTTAAGTATAAGGCCATGGCATCTGTAAACAGAGACAATTTAACTGATTTCTTTCCAAATTGGATGTTTTTTAAAATTTATTTTTCTTGCCAAATATCTCTGGCTAGGACTTTCAGTACTATGCTGAATGCAAGTAGCCAGACTGGAGGGAAATAATAAAAATGATCTATCCTGGAAAATGTTCTGTATGTGCTTGAGAAGAATGTGTATTTTGCTGCTTTTGGATAGAATGTCTGTATATGGCTTTTAGGTCCATTTGTTTTATAGTGATATTTAAGTTTCCTGCTTTCGTAAAGATTTTTCTGTCTGGAAGATATGTCCATTGTTGAAAATGGGATATTGAAATCCCAAACTATTATTGTATTGTTTAATAATTATTTCTTCAATCAACTTAATATTTGCTTTATAGATGTTTCAATGCTGGGTGCATATACATTTAGAATTGTTCTATCTTTTTGATTAATTGACCCCTTTATCATTTTAGAGTTACCTACTTTGCCTTGGGACAGATTTTGACTAAAGGTTTATTTTTTCTTTTACACACACACACACACACACACACACACACACAAACACAGCTATGTGTGTTATATATAAAGCCATTTACATGAAATAGTTTTTCCATCCCTTCACTTTCATCCTCTGTGTATACTTAAGCTAAGTTGAATCACTTGTGGGAAACACACTGTTGGATCTTGGTTTTCTACTCATTCAGTCACTCTGTGACTTTTCCGTTTTGATTTTCCATTAAATTGCAATCATAATTTAAGCCATTTACATTGAAACTAATTATTGGTAAGGACTTACTGTTGTCATTTTGTTCATTGTTTCCTGTTTTGTAGTTCTTTTGTTCTTTTCCTCCTTTCTTGTTGTCATCGTTTTCATTTGTTTAACAGTGTATGCTTTGATTCTTTTCGTGTTTTTAAAAAATATTTCTTTTTTTTTTCTTTATTTTCAGACAGAGTCTTACTCTTTTGTGAGGCTGGAGTGCAGTGGTGCAATCTCAGCTAACTGTAACCTCTGCTTCCCAGGCTCAAAGGATCTTCCCACCTCTCCTTTGTTTAGCTGGGACTACAGTAGGGCACCACCATGTCCAGCTAATTTTCGTTTTTTTAGTAGAGATGGGGTTTTGCCATGTTCCTCAGACTGGTATCAAACTCCTGGCCTCAAATGATCTTCCTACTTAGGCTGGCCAAAGTGCTGGGATTACAGGCATGAGCCACTGTGCCTGAACTTTAAAAAGCATTTCTACTATACGTTTTTCTTTTTGATTACCAAAAAACTTCTATTAAAAATCTTTTAAAGTTCATTCAGCAGAAGAAGGAATTAGTCAACTTTAAGACATGTTATTTAAAATTAGCCACTTGGGGAAACAAAAGAAAAAAAGAATGAAATAAGTGAAGAAAGTATGAGGGACCTATGGCACACTATCAAGCATATGAACATATAATTTATGGAATTTCCAGTAGGAGAAGAGAGAGAGAAAAGATAAACATCTTACTTAAAGAAATACTGGCTGAGAACTTCCCAAATGTTGATAGGGATATGCACATACAAATTTATGTAGCCCAAAGACCCTTAAGTAAAATTTACTCAAAGGAGGACATTCCAACATACATTATAATCAAATTGTCAAAAGTAAAAGACAAAAAAAAAATACCAGTGGAATTCTCAGCAGAAATCTTGTAAGGTAGGAAGAAATGTTATTTGTTTGTTTGTAACTTATATATATATATATAGATAGATAGATATAATATATAGATATAATATATATCTATATATTATATCTATATCTATATATCTATATATAGTATATATATTTAAAACAAATTATTAAATTTCTAACAGATTCAGGGGCCATTAGGTATTTTATTTTGTTTTAATTTTAATAAAATGTTAAAATTAATTTAATTTGCAGAAATTGTTGGCTTAAAGTTATTTATAGTGTTCTTTTATTAACTTTTTAACATGTAGAATATTTAATTCATTGATCATATTCCCATAACACTGACCATAAATAGAAGGAAAGACACATATTTTCAATAACAAATGAAAAGCTGTATCACTCTAGGATTATAAATATCCCACATATCTTAAGATGATAAAGAAATTTTGTAAACAGCATTAGACAAACAAGTTTGAAAACTTAAAGAAAATGAACAATTTTTTTGAAAGACATATATGACAAAAGTTCGCTCAAGAGAAGATACATAATCTGGACAGCCCTATATCTCTTGAAAAGATTATGCAAACTTTCTTGGAGTGAAAACTGTCGGTCCAGATGGTTTCATTACAGAATTCTACCCAAAAGTTGCTGAAAAAATAAGACCAATTTTACACAATTTATTTCAGAAAATTGAAGAGGAGGGTACATTTCCAAATGAATCAAACATTACCCTAAAAACAAAACCTGGCAGATATATTACTAGAAAATAAAACTACAGATCAAGATCACTCATGCAGATCAATGCAGAATCTGTTAAATGTTACCAAAAGAAATCCAAAAATAAATAAGGATACTACATCACAACCCAGTTAGGTTTATCCTTGGAAAATGAGTATAGTTTACAACAATTCAAAATTATTTAATTTTAAGTTAACCAGTGTAATGTACTATATTAACATATATGCTTATCTCAGGAGATAGAGAAAAATCATTTGACCACATCTAAAAGCCACCATTAAGACTTTCATTCCAAGGCAGGGCATGGCAGCTCATGCCTATAATCCCAGCACTTTGGAAGTCCAAGGCGGGTGGATCACCTGAGGCCAGGAGTTCAAGACCAGCCTGGCCAACACGATGAAACCCCGTCTCTACTAAAAATACAAAAATTAGACAGGCGTGGTGGCTCACACCAGTAGTTCCAGCTACTTGGGATGCTGAGGCAGGAGAATCACTCGAACTCGGGAGGCAGAGGTTGCAGTGAGCAATCTGCACTCCAGCCTGGGCACCAGAGTAAGCTCCGTCTCAAAAAAAGAAAGAAAGAAAGAAAGAAAAAGACTTTCATTTCCAGACAAGATTGCACAGACTCACCTTTCCCTCTACCTCCTCTTCCCCTCTAAACACAACCAAATACTCTGGGAATAATTAACAATAATAACAGGACTCTGAAAAGTGGAATGAAGTCATCCTGGTTAGAGATCTCAGAACTTAAAGCAGCAATATTCCTTTGAATTCCATAGGTTTTCTTTGAACCCTTAGTTATTCTTAACTGTCCACCAGAGATCCTTGCAACCACCTACATACACAGCTCTCCCTACATCTCCCTCAAAAGAAATATAAATATTTTAAAGCCAGATAAAGAACTGTGGACAAGAGAAATAACATCAGTTATCTAATGGGAAAATGGAGAGACCCATCCCCTCAAATCACCTGTCAGCAGCAGTGGCTTCTCTTCCTACAGCGGTGGTGCCAGCAGAGCCCTGGTGGAACATCCCATCTTCTGCTCAAACCTAAGCAGCAGCAAGTCTTCTAACCTTCTACTGAGACTGCAGCCAACTTAGCTCTTCACCTAGCAGCAGAAGGAAAACTCATCCCAAGTACTCCCATACTTCTACCACCCCTCACTCACCACCAGCAAAAGGTAGCTCAGGTCAGTGGGTGTGGTGTTCCCACATTGGCACTGGCCTACGAGATAAAATGAGAATTCCATTGGCACCAGATGTCAGAAAAACAGGCCAGGAGAAATCTTCCTTTTCTCATAGGCCAGATATCCCACAATCCCTCCTCATACCTAGAAACACCTGAAGGCCAGGGAAGTACTGCTACAACGAACACAGCTAGAATTCAGCACGAGCTCGAGAAAAGCTGGATAAATATAATAAACCAGCATAGCATAGCAAGAGATCAGCAAGCTATATTGTTATTGGAGCTACAGGCCACAAATATTACCCCCAAATCAACATACCTAACGTGTTTCTGGAAAAATAAATCCCCAGGCCACAAAGGCTTCACTGGAGAATTTTACCTAACATTGGAAGAATCTTTATACCAGTTTTGTACAACCCATTGCAGAAAATAAAAGAGGAGGGGACACTTTCCATTTTAGGTGACAAATATTATCCTAATAGGAAAACTTTACAAAAATATTACAAAAAGGGATAACTGCAGACCATGATTCCTCATGAACTTAAATGCAAAAACTTAAACATAATATAAACAATTTAAATTTAGCAATGTATTAAAATTATTATATACCATAATAAAGCGAGATCTATTACAGGTAAGTTCAGTATTTCAAAATCAATCAGTGTAATCCACCCTATCAACAGAGAAAGGGGAAAAATCATATGGTCATATCAATGAATGCAGAAAAAAACATTTGATAATGTTCAACATGCATTCGTGATAAAAGCTTTAGCAATTGGTAATAGAGGGGGACTTCAACTTGATAAGGCAATAAAAAATACAAAAATCATGCAAACTGTTTTCAGATAGCATGATTCTTTATACAGGAATTCCAGGGAATCTACAAAAATAAACTCTTAGTACTAATCAATGAGTTCAGCAATGTATACGAGAAAAACAAACACAATTACATTTTTATATTAATAATAAACATGTGGAAACTGAAATTCAAAATACAACAGAAAACAAATAAAAAACACAACAACATTTAAAATTGAACTGAACATAATGAAGTACTTTCATGTAAATTAAACAAGGGTAGAAATTATACTAATGGTCTAAAATCTCTTTTTTTTTTTTTTTTTTTTTTTTTAAATTTATTTTTATTTTTTATTTCTTCATCATTCAACTTGAGACAGCAAGTCTTGCTTCCTCCCCTTCCATTATAAAACATGACTTTTTTTATTTCCATAAAGATTTTATACATTATAAAAATAACAAAATGGGAGGAAAGCTCAGAGTGGCACACAATCTTCATAAACAGGATACTAGAGAATAGAATGATAATCTAAATTTAGTGATTTTTGAAGCAGGGATGACTATGTGAAAATGTATAGTTTCATTGGGAACCATTTCCTAATGATACGAAATCCTGGTAATGAAAGCAAGTTTAGTTCAGTGGGTGATCAACCCGTCGTTTATAGTTTAACATTTAGTTTCATTTAAAAAACCTTGGGGCTTGTATCATACTCCTAAAAGATGCAAAAACAAAAGACCAAGAAATGGGGAGATACAGGTTGGTAGGTGTTGGAAGCTAATTTGCAAAGTTAGCTGAATAGCCCAGGCATCTGAGCGGTACATGTAGAAATGGAAGAAATGATTTTGACTTCCTACTCTCCTTTTCCTTGAGGGTGGTAAATAATCTTCTTATCAAAACTATGTAAAAGGTATGTATAATTTCTTGGTAAAGAAAAACAAATTCCTTGGAACTGTGTGGCCTACAAGCAGTGCAGTGTCTTAATAGCACATCAGAATAATTTGTTCTTGTTTTTTTTAAAAAGGGTAGAGTGAGGTTGAAGGTACATATAGGATAAACTGCCACTAAAATCTCTTTCAGAGGATGGAGGCGGAAGAAATAATTCCTAACCCATTATGTAAGGCGAACGGTACACAAATAACAGAACCAGATAGAGTCACAAACAGAAAACAAATCTACAGACCAATATCTCTCACAAACATAGATGCAAAAATCCTCAACAAAATATTAGCAAATATAAAAAGAATTATGCACCATGATGAAGTGAGATTTATCCCAGGTACACAAAGCTGGTTCAACATTTGAAAATGAAGTTTTAGAGTCTATCATATCAATAGGCTAACAAAGAAAAAAAGATACAATCATATCAAGAGATGCAGAAAGGGCATTTGCCAAAATCCAACACCCATTAATGATAAAAACTCTCAGTAAACTAGGTATACAGGGGGACTTTCTTCACAGAATAAAGAATACCTACAAAAACTCTACAATTAACATGATACTTAATGATTAGAAACTAGAAGCTTCCCCACTAAAATTAGAACTAAGGCAAAGATGTTCTCTTTATCATATTTTCATCATGTTAACGGAATTATTTGGTAGTGCAACAAAATAAAGCAAAGAAAAATGTATATGGATAAGATGAAAGAAAACTGTTTTCAAATATGACATGATTATATAGAATATCTGAAAGAAATTTTAAAATTCCTAGCAATAATAAGTGATTATAGCAAGGTTGCAAGATACAAGGTTATTATATAAAAAGCAATTGTTTTCCTGCAAAAAAGTGGAATTTGAAATAAAAAACACAATACAATTTATGTTAGCACCAAAAAATGAAATGCTTAGGTATAAAACTAACAAAATATGTATAATATCTATATTTTAGAAACCTACAAGCTAATAAAATAAATGAAAGAAAAACAAATAAAAGAAGAAACATTCCATGTTCATGGAAAGAAAGGCTCAATATTGACAACATGTCAATTTTTCCCAACATGATGTATAGGTTTAGTGCAATCCTAATTAAAATCTCAGCAAGTTATTTTGTTTATGAGGTGAGACAAAACTCCCAAGAAGAAGAAAGTTGGAGGACTTACACTATCTGAAGCGAAGATGTACTATAAAGCTACAATAACCAAAACAGCATGGTATTGGTAAAACCAAAATAGACAAATGGATTAGTGAAATAAAATAGAGACTCCCTCCAGTAGACTCATATAAATACAATAAATTAATCTTTGACTAAAATACAAAAGCAATAAAATGGAGCAAAGACAGTCTTTTAAATGAACTTTTCTGAAACAACTGGACGTCCACATGCCAAGAAAATGAGTCTAGAAAAAACATGAGTCTTACATTCATTATAATTAACACCAAATGGATCATAGATCTAATATAAAATGTAAAACTGTCAAAGTCCCAGAAAATTTAGATTGTGCCTTTAGTGTTCTATCTAAAAAGTCATAGGCATGTCCAAATATATCCATATATTAAATCCAAATATCATACCCTAATATGGCAATGACTTTTTAGATAGAATGCTAAAGGTACAATTCATGAAATAAACAATTGATAAGCTGGGTGTCATTAAAACTTAAACTAAAGTTTTTATTTTTCAAAAGATAATGTCAAGAGGATGAAAATACAAGCCACAGATTGGGGAAAAAAATTGCAAAAGACACATCTGATAAAAGACTGTTATCCAAAATACACAAAGCATTACTACAACTCAACAGCAAGATTGTAAAGAACCAATTAAAAAATAGGCCAAAGATCTTAACAGACACTTAACTTATGAAAGAAAACATACAAATGGAAATTAAATATATAAAAAGATACACCATATCATATGCTATCAGGGAAATAAAAATTAAAGCAATTGTGAGATACATTACACATCTATCCAAAGGGGCGAAATCTGAAGCACTGACAATAGCAAATGCTAGCAATTTTGTAGAGCAGTAGGAACTTATATGCATTACTGGCAAAAACAAAAACAAAAACAAAACAAAAAAAACAGCCATTTTGGAAGACAGTTTGGCGTAAAAAAATACTAGTACCACAAAATTCAGCAATTGTGTTCCTTGGTATTTACCCAAAGCAATAGAAAACTTATGTCCACATAAAACCTGTACATGGATGTGCACAGCATGCTTACAAATACATAATTGCCAAAATTTGGAAGCAACCAAGATTTCGTTCAGTAGGCAAAGAATTAAAAAAACTACTTTCCCCTCAGAGAGTGGAATATTATTCAGTGCTAAAATATTTGTGATATCAAGCCATAAAAAACATGGAAGAACCATAAATGCATATTAATAAGTGAAATAAGGCAATCTGAAAAGTCACTTCTATGTGATTCCAACTGTATGATGTTCTAGAAAAGGTAAAACTATGGAGACATTAAAAATATCACTGGCTGTCACAGGTTGAGGGAGAAAAGGTTGAAAAGATAAGAGTGCAGAGGATTTTTGGAACAGTAAAATACTCTATATGATACTATAATGATAAATCATGTAATTATCATTTGTCCAAACCCACAGAACATACACCACAAAGAGAGAACTCCAGACTTTGGGTGATTATGATGTTAACATTTATCAACTGTAACAAATTTACCACTCTGGTGGAGGACATTGATACTTGAAAGAGGCTATATGTGTGCAGGTCAGGGTTTTCTGAGAAATCTCTGAATATCTTTATTGATTGTACTGTGAACCTGAAACTGCTCTAAAATTAAAATCTTATAAAATAAAACAACTAAAAAATAGAAACACATCTGATGTTCTTTAATGGATAAATGGTTAAAAAAGTATGGTACACGATACCAACAATGGAATATACTCAGCAATAAAAAGGAAGGAACTATTGATATTCACAAAAACCTATATGGATAGGTGGGGAATTATGCAAAGTTAAAACATTTAATATCAAAAGCTAACATAAGGTTATATAACATCAAACATGCATTTACATGATATTCTTGAAAGACAAAATCATAGAAATAAATAACAGATTAATGTTTTACAGTGTTTAGAATGGGGTTTAGTAGAGAGAGGAGAGAGGTAATTGTAGTTATAAAAGGGCAACATGAGAGACACTTTTGATCATGGAACTTATCTATGTGATGAGTGTCATGCTGAGTACCTGAACCTAACCAAGTGATAAAATACTTAGATCTAAATATTAAACCTAAACATTAGGCCAGGTGTGGTGGCTCATGCCTGTAATCCCAGCACTTTGGGAGGCCGAGGTGGGTGGATTGCCTGAGGTCAGGAGTTTAAGACCAGCCTGGCCAACATGGTGAAACCCCGCCTCTATTAACAATACAAAAAAAAATAGCCAGGAATGGTGGCACATGCCTATAATCCCAGCTACCCAGAAGGCTGAGGCAGGAAAATCACTTGAACCCGGGAAGCAAAGGTTGCACTGAGCCGAGGTCATGCCACTGCACTCCAGCCTGGGTGACAGAGTGAGACTCCATCTCAAAAACAAAAACAAAAACTAAACATTAATTCTCTCTCTCTCAAATACACAACACACACACACACACACACACTCACCCATACATGTATAACTGGGGAAATAATAATATCCATGTATTCTATCAATGCCAATATACAGGTTGTGGTATTGTGTTATAAGTTTTCTAAGTTGTTACTATTGGAGGGAACTCCATAAAGTGTACATGAGAGCTCTTTATATTATTTCTTACAGCTGTATGTAAATCTACAATTAGTTAAAATAAAAATTTATAACTAAAATGTACATTTATATATTCAAATATGTGTATGCATATATATACCACATATTTATGAATTATATTACACACATCAACATATAAGACATATTCTTATTTTGAGCCACAGCTTCTCCTAACATTTTTGCTGCTTTTTAGATGATCTTATATTTATAGAATAATAACTGAATCTGAAAAATAAAAGAATGAAAATATAGGATGCCTTTCTTAAGGCTCTTAAAGAGGATCTTACATATTATGCTTGATTTAATAATCAAGCGTGGTCACTCAACTGAAAAGCCATTCACCATAAAATGCTTTTCATTTATTCTTAACAATTAATGTCCAAATAGTATTTATGGGAAAGCATTCATTTATTTGTTCTCTCGGTGGACAAATAAACCATTCTGACTTTTTAAACTTTAAAATTCTGTTTTGATGTAGCTGATAGAAAAATATCAATAGGCTTTAAAAATAATTTATTATGCATATTTCTCTTTTTGATATTTTTATCTTCAATCTTAAATGTATATGGCATATATTTACATATAAGAATAAAATTCACATAAATTAGTAATCTGTATACCTTAATACTTCATATCCTTGGTAAGTTCACTCCATCTAAAAGGTTAGTCTCATTAGCATATCCATAAAAATAATTAAAGTTGTCATGGTTTCATTTTGCTGCTAACCTATCTCTTTTCCTCTAACATCTGCTACATATCCCTAGACTATTATGGCATTCAATTCTTTAAGTTGCAAACATTTATTTACCTGCCATTCTGGACCTCTCCACGCAAAACCTCTCGAGGGTAGAAAGTGAATTTTAGTCATGTTTTCATAACTCATACAATCTTGCATATAATAGGTCTTTTGCTAAGCTTTGATTAATGAATGACTGAATCAATGCAGGCATGAATGGGAATCAATTTCTGTCCTCTGCCTATGGGGTTTGTGTAATAATTTTTTTTTGAATTTTAAATTTAACAAGAATTGTCATAAGGGAATTAAGGAATTATCTTTTTGGAGTAGAGTGTACACAGAAGCGTACTACATGTAATTTCATATTTAACAAATACATAGCACTCTAAGAATGCTAAATTGATTTTGCTTCCTTTAATTCTACCAAGCATATTCTTACTTAACTTGTGTTTTTAAATTCTATTTCTTTTTCAAATACACAGTATGAATCCAGGCTATTAGTAGCAAGGTAATGATTATAATGGGAGGTGGAGGCACAGCAGTAATGAGATGGGATATACGGGCATGTTCTGGAATGCTGCAAATATTCTAAGTACTGGTTGTATAAAAATGTTCACTTTGCTAAAAATATTCATTGTGTTGGTTACCCTTACGATTTGTAGACTTTTCTGTAAACACATTACAATATAAATTAAAGCCCAAAACATCCTCTTTAAATCTTCATAATATGCAAAATAATAATTAGGTGTTGTTTTTTGGACACTGTTACAATGTTGCTTAGATACAGAAGTAGAACTACTCCTAGAGAAAAACCATTAGTAAATAAACTAATTAAAGGCAATTATTACAATTTCAATATCTACTATAGTAACTTGTTTCTTTAAACTACTGGCTACTAAGCTTAGGAATGATAGCCTTTCACAGACAATGCAATTTCATTTTCAAATCGCCAATATATATTCTCTTCTTAACTTACATTCAATATTTGCAAATAATTTTAGTTCCTTGAAACCACAGTTATTTTCTTAAATATTTTATTTTTATCTTCTTTATAAGCAGGGATAGAATAAATCAATTTGCTCTTAGTAACTGTCTTTTTAGAAACAACCTAATGTCAGTTTTCATTATCTATTTCATCTTGTTGGTAAATGAAAAAATAAAATTTGAATCCCAGTCTAATGTTTGTGTTATTTCTATAAATGGATTAACGTTACTAATTTTAACATGTTCACTATGGTACCAACCAAGAATTATCACTTACGAAGGAAAAGTTACTAACAAAGAATTCTTTGTATAACAAGTAACATATAATTGAGTATATAATTTTACCTATGTGAATTGTCTCATACAACTTTTCACAGTACCAGACATCTAATGATGTAAGATAATGACATCATTTCTTTCATTGAAAAGGAAATTGTAAATACACAGGAATGTATTTACTTTGGAAACTATAAGGACTTCTAACACTTTAGTTTAAATTATATGGATAAAATTATGCATGAAATGTTCTATAAGAGGTCAATAAAATGTATTTTTGTGACAGTCCTAGGTGCAAAGATTGTCCATGAACATAATTTCAAATGCATACAGGCAAACACACACACTCCCCCAAATACATACACCCACAGACACATAGGTATAAAGTAACTTGTTGACTAGTAGAACATATATTGAATAGTTAACACTGATTTTTTTCACATTAACTTCTTTTAAACAATTCGTTGTTTGATACATTGGCTTTCCCTCTGTCTGAATAACATTTGGTAACTACTACTTTCCTTAGAGCTTTAGCTTCTACCAACCACGTTTCAAACGAATCTATTTTTTTTTACTTTGCTATTGTACTTCGCACAAACCTCTCTAACTGTGCATAAATACAGTATTGTCACATGAAGTGTAATTCATGTGCTTATATATCAAATTCCCCTTGATGTTATGGGCTCTGTTAAGAGGTTATAAATCTCATTAATTTTTATATACATAGCATTAAGGAAAAAGCTTGAAATATAGTTGTTCAACAAATATTTGTTGACTAGATATGTAGTGTCCACTCACAATTGAAGAGGATTTAACACTGATAAAATAATAATTAAAATAATAAACTTTTCCAAAGTTGATTCAATTAAAGGTCACATTCATATCACTTCAAGTGTTATTTCATCAAAACCATAATCCATATTATATACTAACATGTTAAAGTAATACAAACCCGAAGTAATAAAAATAGACTAAAAATATTAGTACACATGATACACATCTTTAGTTATGGCACAGAAATTTAATCAAACATAGGAAATGTGGGCCACTACCCTGTTATCACTCAACATTTCAGTAATGGAAATGGTTAAAGTAGCACAAAATGAGAATTCATTTATCTGAAATTCACTGGCAAAATAAGACTCTAAATGCTTCTAAATGCTTACTATAGCCACAAAAGGTTTTTACTTTCCTTATAGAAAAATAAATAAGTCAAGATTCATTGATTAGTATTTCTCTATTTTTATTTTAAAATAAAACAATACATTTTTTGTAAAAAATACACACAATACAGAACTGAACAAAGAACCAATTTAAAAATTAGCTGTACTCCCACAACATAGGGATATTCACTTTAAGATGAAAAAATTTGGTGCATATCATTTCAAACATTTATTTCTGAATGAAATATGTGTATGTGCATTCATAGAGAACAATTGATATAATGTGAACGATATAGATAAGGGTTTTAGCCTTCTCAACATTGTCTCATTATTAAGTCCCTATTTAGAAGTTAAAATTGAAATAATATAAATACAAAATTAATTTAAAAATTTTGTAAGTATTAACATCTTCATTATAATAAATTGTATGCATGTACTATAGTTTAATTAACTGACCCATTTAATCAGGCATGAACTTTTTAAAAACCAGTGTTTATAAAGTATACTCCTATCAATTATCTGTACATTAATCTGTGCAAATATTTCTAAGATTCTTTATACAACTCATAGTTTAAGGCGGATATCTGCCTTTAAGATGATCACATTCAATATTTTCATTATACAGATTAGATAATTTACTTGGCTAAATATGTCTTGTTATGAATCATCCAAACTTGTGTAATAAAATCTGGCCCTAGGCCAGGTGCAATGGCTTACAGCTGTAATCCCAGTATCACTTGAAACCAGGAGTTTGAGATCAGCCTGGGCAGCGTAGTGAAAAGCTATCTTTACAAAACATTTAAAAATTAGCTGGACATGTTGGCATGTAGCAGTAGTCCTAGCAACTCAGGAGGCTGAGGTAGGATGGTCACTTGAGCCCAGAAATTTGAGGCTTCAGTGAGCTATGATTGTGCCACTGCATTCCAACTTGAGTGACAGAGCAAGACCCTGTCTTTAAAAAAATAATAATTAGAAGAATAAAAATAAAACAAAATCTAAGTGTATATATTAATGTAAATGCTTTCTTGATATTCCATATATTGTTATTCAAAACATAAATGAAATACACAATAAATGCTTTGTAGAATCACTTTTTGATATTTGTCAGAAGTGCTAAATATGGGAATCATTATCATGTTTTGTTGGCCTGTGAGTAAAACATAACTCAATATAAGAATTTCTATTCATTTTATTTCCTTCAGGCTTAATGTAAATAGTATGAATAACTTAAACAGCAAAAAACATGGTAAGTGACAAAAAATCTCATTAAATACATGAGAATGGGATATAGTATAGCACATATATGCAATATTTTAGTGGGACTTTGTTTTATTTTATTTTATTTGTTCTAGAGCCTCTTTTTAGATTTTAGAAACTATTTCTAATAGCAGAAAATTGTAATTACAAGATCTGTGGTTGAAATTTCTTCAGTTTATAATGACAATAAAGTATGAATACACAAGTAATCTCATTTTGTAATTTCTTATTAGATAGTTAATTTTTGATCAAATTATCTTAAATCTAAACCTGGCAGATACAACAGTGAGCAAAATATTTTCGGGTCACTGCTGTTGTAACCTACACTGAATTAAAAATCAGATTGCTACTTACATAATTTTTTATACCTGAAATAATTTAAAAATCTTTTATAATTCAGACCTCTTATTGCTGTATTTCAGCAAGTATTTTTTATAACCGATCATACAGGCAAATTTTATCTCAGAGGTTTGCCTTTCTATTCTACAAATTCAATACATCTATTCCTTTACACATACAGAAAATGTGGAAAAACAGAGTACTGAGTAACTAAATACATTATGTTAAAATATATACTAAAAATGTATTTTTTTCCAGCTTTAAAATTATTTATGATGTTAAATTATTGGGAAGCAGGCCAGAGAATACAGGACCATTTTAAAGCTTCTTGATGTCATAGAAATTAAGCATTAAAATTCAGTCTGGGCTGAGCAAGGACAGATCACTGAAGTGGAGAGAGCATGTTGATGCAAATGGAAAGAGAAAGACTTCCTATAATAATGAAAGAAGCAATGAACCTGAGCTAAGAATGACTGTCTATGAGAATATTGTACTTGCTTATGTAGCACAGGGTTCCTATCTCCTTTTAGACTCTGTCCAAACTTATTAGAAATGTAATTGCAACTGTCTGTTCAAATACTGGGTAACAGCAATTGCATTTTTCCCATTCCTTCCTATTTCATTCACAGGTAATCTCTGCACTATGCCTGCTTATGATAAGGGAAGAACATGCGAACCTTGAATCCCTTGTAACCATTAGGCTATTCACTTCTAGAATAAAACAGAATCTATTGTATCTAAACTAGTTTTAGTTTTTTAAAGTGCTCTAATTCTTGGTGGGTGTTTGGGTGTATTAATGTTATAACGTTGTAAGGAGAGGATAACTTTTATATTGGAGAGGACAAATCAGTATAAGTTATTTGTTAAATAGTCTTAGCATTCACTTCACACTTGCTCCGTGGCAAAAATGTATTTCTGCCTTAGAAGTAAGAATGTATTCCACACAGGTATTACAATTGCATCTTAATTGTCATCATCACAACAACTGTAGTTTTATTATTAACTTCCAAATATAATTATCATCATTACCCTGCTAAGTTACTTTTAAAGTAGCTAAAATAAGCAATCTAATAATTATATTGTGCAGTATGGTTTTTTTTAACATAAAAGGTGCTCCTTAACACTAATTACAAATAATATAGTGGGATATGCAATGGCTTTGAAGTTAGAGTCCTAGCTCTACCACTTTCAGTGTGACAGTTGATCACTTTTGAATGAAAATAAAATATCAACATTACTGTACTATTTCTTTTTCTTTTTTTTAAACTATAAGTTCTGCGATACATGTGCAGGAGGTGCAGGCTTGTTACATAGGCATACATGTGCCATGGTGGTGTGCTGCACCTATCAACCCATCATTTAGGTTTTAAGCCCTGTATGCATTAGGTATTTGTCCTAATGTTCTCCCTCGCCTTGCCCCCCACCCCTGACAAGCCCCGATGTGTGATGTTCCCCTCCCTGTGTCCATGTGTTCTCATTGTTCAGCTCCCACTTATGAGTGAGAACATGTGGTGTTTGGTTTTCCATGCCTGTGTCAGATTGCTGAGAATGATGGCTTCCAGCTTCATCTATGTCCCTGAAAAGGACATGAACTCATTCTTTTTTATGGCTGCATATTATTCCATGGTGTATATGTGCCACATTTTCTGTTTCCAGTCTATCATGATGGGCATTTTGGTTGGTTCCAAGTTTTGCTATTGTAAATAGTGCTGCAATAAACATACGTGTGCATGTGTCTTTATAGTAGAATGATTTATAATCCTTTGGTTATATACCCAGTAATGGGATTTCTGGGCCAAACAGTATTTCTGGTTCCAGATACTTGAGGAATCACTACACTTTCTTCAACAACCAACACAAACAATTCCTCAACCAACAACAATGGTTGAACTAATTTACACTCCCACCAACAGTGTAAAAGTGTTCCTATTTCTCCACAGTCTCGCCAGCATCTGTTGTTTCCTGACTTTTTAATAATCGCCATTCTAACTGGTGTGAGATGGTATCTCATTGCAGTTTTGATTTACATTTCTCTAATGACTAGTGATGATGAGCTATTTTTCATATGTTTGTTGGCCACATAAATGTCTTCTTTTGAGAAGTGTCTGTTCATATCCTTCACCCACTTTTTGTTGGGATTATTTTTGTCTTGTAAATTTGTTTAATTTCCTTGTAGATTCTTGATATTAGCCCTTTGTCAGATGGATAGATTGCAAACATGTTCTCCCATTCTATAGGTTGCCTGTTGACATTGATGATAGTTTCTTTTGCTGTGCAGAAGCTTCTCAGTTTAATTAGATCTCATTTGTCAATTTTGGCTTCTGTTGCAATTGCTTTTTGTGTTTTAGTCATGAAGGCTTTGCCTATGTCTATTTCAAGTTAAATAAGACATTTCCAACAATGTCAGATATATGGTGATTTACTATACCATATATACATATATATGGTGATATACATATATATATATAAAATCTTTATATCTTAACCACCTCATAGCCTTCTCTCAAAGTTCCTTTGTATATCATTTTTTGTTGTTTTAATAGTTTACCCAGATAACCATGTATATTCATATACTCTATATAAATTTAAAACATTTTTGAAGATTTACTCAAATATCACCATCCATAGTCAAAATGATTTTGTGTGTCTCTACATGCATTTCCATAGTTTACAGTAAAGCATATAGAGATTTAAAATGGCTGTTTTCTTTTTTAGATTATGTATCTGTTAGGTATCATTTTAGTCATTTTATTCCCCCCAAAACTGATGTTGAATATTTCTTTTAATATATTAGCATATTATATAATTGAGTTGAAATAAATTGAAATTTTGGCCAAGTTGTACAAATGAAAATGGAGTTGCACTTTTATTTTTTATTTACAATTTTATGTAGAACTCAAAATATTTTGCCAATTTTATGAGCATTACTGCTTACTACAATTGATTTATCCAGGTTTGGCTTTTTTATTTTTTAACTGATGCACAAATATGTCAAATAGCAGAGGATAAACCAGTTTGTAAAGCACTTGTTGAGGCATCTTTAAACACAAAATGCTACCATTTGCTTTCTATAAAAGTATAACTATTTTCAGAAGACTTCTGATACTAATTACAAGTCATTGTTTATCAGGCTCTAACAGGAGATAGAAAAGTATACTTGTAGTTCTTTTGATAGTCAGAGATATTAATGTTATCTTTAAATAATTGGGTTAGTTATTAAGTAAATTTTAGCCCTAATCATTCAATAGAAGATAACTAGGTTATAATTATTGATCAATAACATGAAGCTAATTTTTATAGATTATTACTAAAAATTTTGGCAACTGTATTATGTTGTGAATGCTTAGAGGTACAATTAACAAATTTCAATAAACTGTAAAATCATAGAGTAATATTTAATAATGTTGTATCTGTAACTTTTAGTTTTTATTTGGTTTGTTTGTTTTCTTGTTTAAGTAAAACAAAAAAACAAATTTCTCCCTTGGAGAAGTACTGATGATAATGAGAGTGTATAGTGAATGCACTCTCATTAAGAGTATGCTATGGTGTTTTAAGGTCCTTTCTCCTAGAGTCTTCCTGTTTAAGTAAATTTTACCCTGATGTTATCTTTTTTTTCTTAACTGGGAAGGTATTAGTATGAGTGGACTCCAGCACCTTCGGTTCCTATGTAAGCAAACCTCCAAATACCAACAAAATGGGGATTAGGGTTTAAACTTATGAATTTGGGGAAGGCACAAACATTTAGTTCAAAATAGCTGTTATTTTTAACTAAAACTGGTAAATTGATATATTAATGATATAAATAATAGTTGATGACTACAGATTATAGTACCATCCTTCCAGGTGTAAAAGATTGAGATCCTCATGTGCTTACAATATAAATTGTGCATATTAGAATACCAAAGGCACCAGGGTATTTTGAATGTGCATTGTATACCTAATGCTTTCTTGCCTTCACTGTTTATTGTAATTTTATTCCATTCCAATCTGCCATAGTCCTCTATTGACTTTTAATTCTAAAAAGAGAAATAATGCAGAAATCTATGCATTTAGAAGCTCAGAGGTTTTTGCACCAAACCGATAATGTATACTTCTAATTTACTCCTGCAGTGCATATTTAGTAAAGTTTGTTTGTTTGTTTTCTATGAAAATGTTGATTCAAACAATTTTCTAGGCTCTGGTTAAAATAGGGGGATAAAAATAGAAATAGATCCAGTTTCCTGCTGAAATATTTGTTATTTTCTTCGCTGAAACATAAACAATTCACCCATAAATAATTGCACAGGCAAGCTGTAAATCCTTTCTCTTCAGCCTCTTTTAGCAGGGCTTGCAGAATTGATTTATACTTATATTGTGGCTATCACTGTGTCAAAATAGTTTATTGCAAAAATTCCATTGTTTACTGATTATTATAATGCAAAACTTAATAAGCTGAGAAAAACATTTTATGTATGGATTATAAACCATCCCTACTCAATAACTAAAGCTGCTAATCTTGCTCACTACTTTATTGTTGCAAATTGATTTCAGAAAATAATATAAAATACAAACACACTCATAATGGCTATATTAGAAGATGGATCTGGTTTCATATAGTGTTAATTTTTACTGTGTTATTCAATTAAAATCATGCACACTGTATCTGTTACAGTACATTTTATAATGCCAAAGGTAAATTTAATAGTCTATTGTGCACATCTGCTGTCCCTGATCTTTTAGCACTCCTGTGTAGTATACTTATTCATTTACTTTTGCTTTGTTGCTCAAAAAATTACTTTTATGCTTTAGAGTTCTGCATCATGACCCTCAAGTGGCCTTGGACAAGCATGGATGAATCACTGTATTGGCTCCATCATAAAGATAAGTGTTTTCTACACTCAGGTTGAAAGATGCTATCAAAGCAATCACCTACCTGTGTTTGGAAATACAGCAAGAAATATGATGAAATTTGACCAGTAGCTGTCATGTTAAGCCATGTCACTTTTCCTGTGGGAGCAATAGTGGCAAAATGTTTATGGAATTTTTCTTGTCAGATGGTCTCTAGATTTACATCTTAGCTCTGTTACTTATTAGCTATTTGTCCTTACACAAGTTAATCAATATCCTGAAGCCTAACTTTCTTAATAACAACACTCCATCACTCCTTTTTTTTTTTTTTTTGACGGAGTCTCTCTCTGTTGCCAGGCTGGAGTGCAGTGACAGTGATCTCGGCTCACTGCAACCTCCACCTTCCGGATTCAAGTGATTCTCCTGCCTCAGCTACCTGAGTAGCTGGGACTACAGGGGCACGCCACCATGCCCAGCTAATTTTTGTATTTTTAGTAGAGAAGGGGTTTCACCATGTTGGACAGGATGGTCTCAATCTCTTGACCTCATGAACTGCCCACCTCAGCCTCCCACAGTGTTGGGATTACAGGGGTGAGCCACCGTGGTCAGCCTACTCCATCACTTCTTTTATCTCACCTTATAGAAAGAAAAAGAGAGAGAGAACTTTGGGAAAAACTCAAATACCTGATTTCTCCATGTACATACTGAGGAAGTTTTATACTGATAAAAAAATCCATATATCATTCTCATCTCCACCTAGCATTTTATTTTACACAGATATCCAGAGTGATCAGACATATACTGCCTCAACTTACCACCAAAGATACAGCGATACGTATATCTGCAATCAAGTTATTGTATTTGTTCAAATATGTGTGTTTTTATCAGTCAATTAAAGGTTTATATTTTCTAAGAAGTAACTTTTGGTTTTATTGATAACTTTATTAAATTTTCTATTCTTTATTTCATTTTTTGTTCTAATGTACACTATTTCCTTTCATTTATTTTGGATGTGGTTAGCTCTACTTTTTCTAATTTTATAAGGTGAAAACTTATAGTATTGATTTGAAATATTTATTTCCTTTAAGATAGCCAGATACAAATACGTTTCCCTCTAAGCACTGCTTTAGCTGCATTCCCCAAATTTTAGTGTGTTGTGATTCTGTATTCATTTTTCCCAAGGTGTTTTCTGACTTCCATTGTGACTTCCTCTTTGACCAATTATCTTAAAAATTTTCACATAATTGTGAATTTCCAAAATTTTCTCCTATTATCACTTTCTAACTTTCTTTCATTGTAGTCTGAGAAAGCATTTTGCATTATATCATTAAAAAAAACCCTTGAGGTATGTTTTATAACCTATCACACAGTATATCCTGGAGAAAGTTCCACATACACTTGAGAATAATGTGTATTCTCGTTTGTTGTGTGGAGTGTTCTTTATGTGTATAGTAGGTTTCATTATGTTATACTGTTGTTGTGTTATTCACGTATTCTATTTTGTTATTGATCTGGCTAGTTATTCTATTCACTATTGAATGTGGAGTATTGAATTATATCTAATTGTCTATTTGTCTCTTCAATTATGTGTCTTTTCTTCACATATTTTGGGTCTCTGGTGTTAAGTACATTTATAGCTTACAAATTATATATCTGACATGTGCATGTGTGGATTCCACCACCACCTTGCTGCTGCTAATGCACACATGCTGATCCCACTGCCATCACCCAGATCGAGTGCTTTTGCTGTCACCCCGTATTGTAGTGCTTTTGCCAGAAGACAGGAACACCTTGGCCCTTCCACCACAGCAGATGCTTAACCTCAAGAAGCCAGAGAACAAAGCCATGGGTCTGATCCAATCCTCCAGGGTTACAGTATTTAGCCCAAGAGTGCTGAGCTGTGCCTTGGCCCTGCAAAATTATCCAGAAATAAAGCCAGTTGACTAAACCCAACTTTCACCATAGTAAGCCTCTTAAGAGCATCAAATAATATCAAAACAAAAAGTTCTGTCTAAAGGATAAATTCAAAGATTAAAGAAACATTAGCTCACACAGATGAGAAAGAACCAGTCCAAAATGTCTTGCAACTCTAAAAAGCCAGAGTATCTTCTTACCATCAAATAACTGCATTAGTTCCCCAGCAATGGTTCTTGAGCAGAATAAAATTGCTGAAATAACAGACATAGAAATTAGAATCAGTTAAAGTTCAGGGTCTTTTGTAAGGCAAGTCTGGTGGGTAGAAAAATAAGATAAAGAAAAACAATTAATGGGTACTACGCTTAATGCCTGAATGATAAAATAACCTGTACTAAAAACCTCCATGACACAAGTTTACCTGTGTAACAAACCTGACCTTAAAATAAAAGTAAAAAAACAAAATCAGAATCTGAATGGGAAGGAAGTCATTGAAAGTCAAGAAAAAGTTGAAACTCAATCCAAGGAATCAAAGGATTCCAGTAAAACATTTCAAGAGCTGGAAGATGAAATAGTCATTTTCAGAAAGAAACAAACTGATCTGACAAAACTGAAAACCTCACATGAATGTAATAGTACAATTGGAGGTATTAACAGCAGAACAGACCAAGTGGAGGAAAGAATCTCAGAGCTCAAAGACCAGTTCTTTGATTCAACTCAGACAAAAATAAAGATAAAACATTTTTTAAATGAACAAAACCTCTAAGAAATATAGGATTATACAGAGTCCAAAATGATGACTCATTGGCATCCCTGAAAGACAGAGAGAGAGAGCAAGGAATTTGGAAAATGTATTTGAGGATATTGTCCATGGAAAATGTCCCAACCTCATTAGAGAGGTTAACAATTCAAATTCAGAGAATTTAGAGAACCCCTGCAAGATAGTATGCAAGGTGACAATCCCCAAGACACATAATCATCCAATTTGCCAAAGTCAAGATGAATGAAAAAATATTAACACAGCTAGAGAGAAGGGGAAGTAACCTACAAAGGAAACCACATCAGGTTAACAGCAGACCTTTCAGCAGAAACTATATAAACCAGAAGAGATTGGGGACCTATATTTAACATCCTTAAATAAAAAAAAAATGTATTCAAGAATTTTGTATCCTGTCAGACTAAGCTTCATATGTGAAGGAGAAATCAAATCCTTTTCAGAGAAGCAAAGGCTAGGAGTATATGTAACCACCATGGCTGCCTTACAAGAGGTCCTTATGGGAGTGTTACACATGGAAACAAAAGACAATTACCAGCAACCACAAAAACCCACTTAAGTACATCGATAATTTACACTATAAAACGACTACACAAAAAAGTCTACATAACAACCAGCTAACAAAGTGACGGTAGGATGAAATCCACACCTATCGATATTAACATCAAATATAAAAAGGCGAAATGCCCCACTTAAAAGGCACAGAGGAGCAAGTTAGATAAAGACGCAAGACACAGCTATACGATATCTTTAAGAGACACATCTCACATGCAATGACACCCATAGCTTCAAAGTAAGGGGATGGAGAAAGATCTACCAAGAAAACAGAAAACATAAAAGATCTGGGGTTACTAGTATTAGTTAAAACAAAACAGACTTTAATTTTAAAAAGGGACAAATATTGGCATTACATAATAATTAAAGTGTTCGCTTCAACAATAAGACTTAACTATCCTATGTATATATACTGTTAACATTGGAGCACCTTGATTAATAAAATGAGTTCTTAGAGACCTATGAAGGGAATTAGATAAACACACAGTAAAAGTGGGAGACTTCAACACCCCAAGAGAGTATTTGACAAATTATCAAGGCAGAAAACTAGCAAATACATTTGAGGCTTTAACCCAACACTTCACCAAATGGACCTAGCAGACTTCTACAGAACACTCCACCCAAAACCAACAGATTATACATTATTCCTGTCTGCACATTGGACATTCTCTAAAATCAATCACATGCTTGGCCATAAAGAAATTCTCAACAAATAAAAATACCAAAATCATACCAACTATAGTCTCATACCACAGTGCAATACAAATCAAAATCAATACCAAGAAGATCTCTCAAGACCATACAATTGCATGGAAATTAAACAATCTGTTCCTGAATGACTTCTGAGTAAACAATGAACTTAAGGTAGAAATCAAAACAATTATTTTAAACTAATGAAAACCAAGATACAACACACCAGAATCTCTGGGACACATCTAAAGCAGTATGAAGAAGAAAGTTAGCAGCAATAAACACCCACACCAGAAAGGGAGAAAGGTCTTAAATTAAAAACTCGGCTTCACACCTAGAGGAAGTAGAAAAAAAGAAAAACCTAGAAAACCTCATACTCTCTGCTCAAAGGAGCCTAGTTCTGATAAACAAGTTCAGGAAAGTTGCTGTATACAAAATCAATGTACAAAAATCAGCAACATGTTTAAACACCAATAATGTCCAAGCTGAGGGCAAAATCAAGAATGAAATACCATTTACAATAGCCACAAAAATAATAAAATATCTAGGAATTAAGCTAAACAGGGAAGTAAGATTACTACAATGAGAACTACAAAACACTGCTGAAAGAAATCAGAGACAACACAAACAAATGGAAAAACATTTCATGCTCATAAAGAGGAAGAATCAATATCTTTAAAATGGTCATATTGCCCAAAGCAATGTACAGATTCAATACTATTTCTATAAAATTACCAATTACATTTTTCACAGAATTAGAAAAAACTGCTCTAAAATTCATACATAACAAAAAAAAAGAGCCGGAATAGCCAAAGAAATTCTAAGAAATAAGAACAAAGACCACCTGACTTCAATTGCCACCCAACATCAAACAACACTACAAGGCTACAATAATAAAAAACAGTATGGTACTGGTACAAAATCAGACACATAGATCAATAGAACAAATTAGAGAAGCAAGAAATAAAGCCACACATATACAACACTTTGATCTTTGACAAAGCAGACAAAAACAAGCAGTAAGGAAACGACTCCCTATTCAATAAGTGATACTGGGATAACTAGATAATCATCTTCAGAAGATTGAAGCAGAACCTCTCCATTTCACGATATACAAAAATCAATTCAAGATGGATGAAATACAATGTAAAACAGAAAATTAAAAAACCCTGGAGGATAACCTAGGAAATACAGTTCTGGACTTAGGAATGGGCAAAGATTCCATGACCAAGATGCCAAAAGCAATTGCAACAAAAACAAAATGGTTGACAAGTGGAGCTTAATTAAACTAATGAACTTCTGCAGAGCAAAAGAAACTATCAGCACAATATATAGACAACCTACAGAATGTGAGAAAATAAGTGCAAACTATGCATCTGACAAAGGATTAATATCCAGAATCTATAAGGAACTTAAACCAATAAGCCAAAACCAAACAACTCCATTAAAAATTGGGCAAAGGACATGAACAAACACTTCTCAAAAGAAGACCATATATGCAACCAACAAGCATATAGACAAATGCTCAACATCACTAATCATCTAATAATTATTAGAGAGATGCAAGTCAAAACCACAGTGAGCTACCATCTCAAAAGAGTCAGAATCACTATTATTAAAAAGTACAAAAATGACAGATGCTGTTGCAGCTGTTAAAAAAGGGAACACTTACACACTTTTGGTGGGAATGTAAATTAGTTCAGCCACTGAGGAAAGCAGTTTAGAGATTTCTCAAATAACTTAAAATAGAACTACCATTCAACCCAGGAATCCCATTACTAGGTATGTACCCAAAAGAAAATAAATCATTCTACCATAAAGACATATGCATGTCTATGTTTGTCTCAGTACTATCCACAATAGCAAAGACATTGTGATGGTTAATACTGAGTTTCAACTTGATTGGATTGAAGGATGCAAAGTGTTGATCCTGGGTATGTCTGTGAGAGTGTTGCCAAAGGAGATTAACATTTGCATCAGTGGGCTGGGAAAGGCAGACCCATCCTTAATTTGGTTGGGCACCATCTAATCAGCTGCCATTGTGGCCAGGATATAAAACAGGCAGAAAAACATAAAAAGGCTACACTGGCTTAGCTTCCCAGCCCACATATTTACCCTATGCTCTATGCTTCCTGTCCTCAAACATTAGATTCCAAGTTCTTCAGCTTTGGGACTTGGACTGGCTTCCTTGCTCCTCAGCTTGCAGATGGCCTATTGTAAGACCTTGTGTTTATGTGCGTTAATAAACTCCATATATATATTTATATATACACACACACATATGAATATATATATATATATATATATATATATATATATATATCCTGTTAGTTCTGTCCCTCTAGATAACCCTGACTAATGTAGACATGGAATAAATCTAAATGTCCATTAACAGTGGACTAGATAGAGAAAATATGGTATATGTACACCATAAAATACCACACACCATCAAAAAGAGCGAAATCACGTCTTTTGCAGTACCATGGACACAGCTGGAGATCATTATCCTAAGCGAATTAATAAAGAACAGAAAACCAAATACTGCATATTCTCACTTGTAAGTGGGACCTCAAAATTGAGTATTCATACGCACAAAGAATGAAACAATAGACATTGGGCCTAGTTGAGGATGGAGCATGGGATGAAGGTGAGACTCTACAAAACATCAGGTATAATGTTCACTACCTAGGTGATGAAGTAATTTGTACACCAAACCCCAGTGACATCCAATTTAACCATGTAACAAATCTGCACATGAATGAACCCTCTGAACCTATAATAAAATTTGAAAGGAAAAATTAAAAATGAGTTAAAAAAATAAAATGGTAAATGGTAAATATTCTTGATTTATACTTTCACCATTTAAAAAATATCCTTTTATCTTACAGTAATGATTTTTGTTTCAGTGTCCATTTTGTCTGATATTAAATTAACATAGCTCCTTAGGCTTTTTTGAAGGGTTATGGTTTGCACTTTATATCTTTTTCTATACTTGATTTTCAATCTGTTTGTGTCTTTGAACCTAAAGTGTGTTTTTCTACTGGCAGAATATAGTCATATAGTTGAATCATTATTTAAATTCAGTCAGTCAATTTCTGCCTTTTTCAGAGTGTTTACTCCATTTGCATTTGATATAAAGTGAAGTTCACTTCTGCCATTATACTATTTCTTTTCTTCCTGTCTTCTGTATTTGTTGTTCTTACAGTAATACCACCTTCTTTTTCTTTTTCTTTCTTTTTTTTTTTTTTTAGACAGGGTCTCACTCTGTCTCCCAGATTGAAACACGATATCAGCTCACTGCAACTTCCACTGCTCAGGTTCAAGTGATTCTCCAGCCTCAGCCTCCTGAGTAGCTGGGATTACAGGCGTGTGCCACTACCACCTGGCTAACTTTTGCATTTTTAGCAGAGATGGGGTTCCACCATGCTGACCAGACTGGTCTTAAACTCCTGACTTCAAATGATCCACCACCCTCAGCCTCCCAAAGTGCTGGGATTACAGGCACGGGCCACCGTGCCCGGCCACCACCTTCTCTTTTGGTATAGATATTTTACAGTGTGTCATTTCAATTTCTTGGCAATTTTTAAAAATATTTTTGTGTTTTCATAGTATATCACAGTATTTTTATTAGAATTAATATTTTATGTTGTAGAAATTTAGTTTAGATATATTGCAATTAAATTTCAATAATATAAATATGCTTTGCTCCTATATAGCTCATTTCCCCCTCTTCTTTGTGCTGTTATTGTCATAAAACATATCTTAATACTTCACATGTTCAGCAACACATTTTTACAATCAAGCCATTGTTTTATGCACAGATCTTTTAACATAGGTGGGATAGAAAAGAGTTACAAACAAACAAAAAACAGTATTATATTATACTTTACGTATGCAGTTATATTTAACTTGTGCTTTACATTTCTTCATGTAATTTTGAGTTTGTTTGATGTCCTTTCATTTCAGCCTGGAGGACTTCGATTACTACGTCTTGTAAGGCTTTTCTGGTAGCAACAGATCATCTCTGTTTTTGTTTTTCTGGGATTGTCTTAACGTATCCTTTAATTTTGAAAGTTTGTTTTGGTGCATATCAAATTCTTGGTCTACAGCTGTTTCCTCAGCACTTTGAATATGTCATGTGACTGCCTTCTCTTCTCCATGGTTTTCAATTAGAAATTGGCTGTTCATCTTATTTTTAACCCATTATCTATTTAAAAAGATTATTTGACCTTGCTGCTTTTCAGATTCTCTCTCTGCTCCATCTCAAAAAGAAAAAAAGATTCTCTCTCTGGAAGATTTAAATTATATCAAGTTTTTTTTTTTAAATCACAATAACAAGAAACTAGAAATCAACAATGGAAGTTATCCTGAAAATTTTAAAAATATGTTGAAATTAAACAACATGCTCCTAAACAACCAGTAGGTTATGGAATAAATTAAAAGGAAAATCAAAGAATACCTTGAGACAAATGAAAATGGTAATACAGCATACCAAAACATATGAGATGCAGCAAAAGCAGCTCTAAGAGTGAAACTTATAGCAAAAAAATGCCTGTATCAGTGAAAAAGAAGGATCTTAAGTAAACAATCTAACATTATATATCTGAGAAATGAAGGAAAAACAAACTAAGACCAAAGTTAGAAGGAAGTAAATAACAAAGACCAAAAATGAATAATTTAGAAACTAGGAAAATAATTTTAAAAATCAACAAAACTAAGAGGTTTTTGGAAAGATAAAATTGAAACACTCTTCAAAAGAACAATTGAGAAAAAATAGAAGATACAAATAGATAAAATCAGAAATAAAATAAGAAAAATTACAACTGATATGATAGAAACATAAAAAATTCTAAAAAGCTACTAGGAATAATTACATACCAACAACCTGGATAACCTAGAAGATATATAGAAATTTCTGATTACATATAGCTTACTAGACGAAATCATGAAAAAAATTAAAAATCTGAATAGACCAATAATGGGTAAGGAGATTGAGCCAGTAATAAGCGGTCCCCCATCAATGAACAGCCTGAGACATAATGGCTTCTCTGCTAAATTTTACCAAACATTTAAGAAAAGCTAATATAATCTGTCTCAAACTCTTTCTAAAATTTCAAGTAGATGGAATACTTCCAAACTCATTTTTAAGGCATGTATTACCCACATACCAAAGACAGACAGGAGCACTACAAGAAATGAAAATTACAGGCCAATATCACTAATGAACATAGATGAAAACATCCTCAACAAAATATGAGCAAACCTAATTCAACAACCCATTGAAAGAATTATGTACTATGAGCAAGTGGGATTTATCTCTGAGGTGCAAGAATGGTTCAACATATGCAAATCAGTAAATGTGGCACACCGCAATAACAGAATAAATGACCAAAAATACACAATCATCTTAATAAGTGCAAAAAAAAAGCATTTGACAAAATTCCACAACTGTTCTTGGTAAAATCTCTCAACAGATTAGTTACAGAGGGAATGCACCTCAACACAATAAAGGCTACATATGATAAGTTGACAGCTAACATTATAAATCAATGGTTAAAAGTTGAAATCTTTTCCTTTATTATCAAAAACAAAATGAGGATGCCCATTCTCACTGTTTCTTTTCAACATAGTATTGGAAGTACTAGACAGAGCAATTAGGCAAGAGAAAGAAATAAAATGCATCCTAATAGGAAAGGACAAGGTGAAATTGTATGCTGACAAGGTGATCTTATAAATAGAAAACCTTAAGGATCCCACCAAAAAATTAAAACTAATAAATACAGTAAATTTGCAGGATACAAAATCAACGTGCAGCAATCAGTAGCACTTGTATGCACTAACAATGAACTCTGAAAGAGAAATTGAGGACACAATCCCATTTACAGTAGCAGCAGCAACAAAAATACTTAGGCATAAATTTAACCAAGGAGGTGAAATATCTGTATACTGAAAAATATAAAACACTGATGAAATAAATTGATGACAACACAAATAAATAGAAAGATAACTTAAGTTTATGGACTGGAATAATTAATTTTGACAGTGTCCATACTATTTGAAGAAATCTATAGATGCAATGAATCCCTACACAATCCCAATGGTAATTTTTACAGAAACAGAAAAAAATTCTAAATTACATATGGAACCACAAAAGATCCTGAATAGTCAAAGCAATGTTAAGCAAAAAGAAAAAAAAACTGAACGTATCAAACTCCATGATTAGAAAACATACTTTAAAGCAATTGTGATCAAAAGACGATAGTACTGGCATAGAAATAGACCCATGGACTGATGGAATAGAGTGGAAAGCCCATAAATAAACTCACACCTTTATGGTTATTTGATTAGCAGCAAAAATCCCCAAAAATACACAATGGGAAAAGGATAGTCTCTTCAATAGATACTGTTGGGAAAAGTGGATATCCACAAGCAGAAGAATGAAACTGTATTCTCCTCCCACATCATATACAAAAATAAACACAAAATGGTTTAGGGATTTAAAGTAAAACCCAGAAATATATAAAAGTACTAGAAGAAAACATCAAAAAATATTTCATGTCATTGTTTTGGTTAGTAACTTTTTGGATATGACCTTGAAAGCCCAGGTAACAACAGTAAAAATACATAAAATGACTGCATCAAACTAAAAACAACTTCTTCATAACAAAGGAACCAACAGAGTGAATACATAACCCATAGAGTGGAAGAAAATATTATAAAACCATACATTTGATAAGGGATTAATATCCTAAATACATAAGGAACTCAAACAACTCAATAATAAGAAAACAACCAACTAAAAAATGAGCAAAGAGCCTGAACAGATGTTTCTTAAGAAAAGATATACAAATGGCCAGTAGAGTCATAAAAATTTGTTGAATATCTCTAATTTTTAGGTAAATTAAAATTAAATCTACAATGAGATATTACTTTACACCTATTAGAATGACTATGATAAAAAAGATGAACTAAAAAATGTTGGTAATGATGTGGAGAAAACAGAATCTTTGAACACTGTTAGTGGAAATGTAAGTTAGTACAGCCATGAAAAATGGTATAAAGTTGTCTCAACATCTTGTAGAAATTATAGACAGCTAGAGGAACAAGAGAACTACCATATGATCTAGCAATCCTACTTCTGGGTATATATCTAATGGAACTGAAATCAATATATTGAAGACATGTCTGCATTCATATTCACTGAAGTGTTATTCACAATAGCCAAGATGTAGAATAAACCTAAGGGTCTATGCAGATGAACAGATAAAGAAAATATTAGATATAAGCACAACGGAAAGCCATTCAGCCTTAAAAAAAAAAAAAGACAATGCTGTCCTTGGCAATAGCACAAATAAACCTGGAAGACATTTTGCTGAGTGATGTAAGCCAGGCACAAAATGTCAAATATTGCATGATTTCCTTTTTATGGTGAATCTAAAAAAGTCACACTCATCAAAGAAGGAAGGAGAATGTTGGTTATTAGAGGCCAAGGGTTGGCAGAGGAAATGTTTGTCAAAGGACATAATGTTTTAATTCAACAGATGAAAGAAGTTTTTGAAATCTACCACACAGCAAGGTGACCACAGTTAATAATAATGTATCTAATATTTCAAAATTGCTGACAGCAAATTTCAAATGTCTCAAAAAAAAAAAAGGATGGGTGAGGTGATAGATATGTTTTTTTTTTATTTAATCATTTCAAATTGAGTACATATATCAAAACATCACATTGTACCTATGGGTACATATTGTTACACTGTACCTATAGGTACAATGTGATGTTTTGATATATGTATACAATTTGAATGTATACATAAAATTTTGGAATGCATATATGAAATCTTGTCTAAAAAATTATGAGAATTATATCTATATAAATATACATAATACATTATATATTATTTATATATTAATATATAGGTACAATTTTTATTATATATTATATAAAATACATTTTTATATATTTTATATTATATGTATTATAGAATATAATTTCTCATATTCTTTAGACAAGATTTTCTTTAATTCTTTGAACATACTTTAAACTGCCAACTTCGTGTTATTTGCTGTAAGTCCAAAATGTGTGCTTCCTGTAGAGTAGTTTCTATAGACCTTAATTTTTCCTGTATATAAGACATTTAAAAAATTTTTTTTTGCCATGTATCATGTTTTTGTTGAAAATTTTAAACATGGAATAATTACATGTATTTATATATAATGAAAATGTTTGAATAAAAATGAAATAAATTAAAAAGGGTTCTTTCCAACTTTGGCTTTTGATAGTTTATAATATGTCTACGTCGGGATTTTTGAGTTTATTCCTTTTGGGTTTTACTGAGTTTCTGGACATGTAGATCAACAATTTTTATCAAAATTTGGGAAGTTTTCAGACATTAATTTTTCAAATATTCTTTCTACCCCTTTTCCTCCCCTCTTCTCTCTGCTCCTTCTGCTCCTTCTCTTTCTCCTTCTGTGACTCTCATTATGTATATATATGCATGATGGTATCTCACAGGTCTCTGAGACTTTTTTTCATTCTTTTCTCTCTCAGTACCTCAGACTGGTTATATAAATTGAGCTATCTTCAAGGTCAAGCATTCATTCTTCTGAAAGCTCAAATCTTCTGTTGAGTGCCTCCTGTGAATTTATTTTAATTATTATTGTGTGTTTTGACCCTATAGACTGTATTATAAACTTTTAAATAATTTATATATCTTTCTTGATATTTTCCTTTATTTGATGATGTATTATTCTCATATTTCCAACAGTTCTTTAGACAAGATTTTTTTTAGTTCTCTGAATATTCTTTAGATAGCAAACTTTATGTTTTCTCTATAATTCCAATATTTTTGTTTTCTGTAGTGCAGTTTCTATTGATCTTACTTTTTCCTGTATATGAGCCATATTTCTTATTTATTTGCATGTCTCATACATTCTTCGTTAAAAATTTAAAATATTGAATAATATATAATGGCAAATTTTGTAATCAGATTCTCTTCTATCCCCAGTAATTTTTTTTGTTCTTGCTGGTTTTTTTTCATTTATTTCTTGAATTAATTTTGTCAAGTCTGTATTCTTTGTTGGATGTAGCTACTGCAGTTTCATCTCAGTTAGCTTTGTCATCAGCTAATGATTGAATAGATATTACCTTAAATGCCTGGTATAAATATGTCTTTTAGCATTTGCCAAGGGATTCTATGCATTTGGGGACACACTGTCAATGTTTAGGCAAGCAATTTACAGTTCTTGTTACATTTTACTTCTTACTTACATTAGGCCACATGACTGCACATGCAGACAGACTTGCACATGCAGCCCTTTAGATTTCCAGGAATATGTTGAAGCTTTTCAACCCCCCTATGGACAGCTCCTTCCCCAGTTTTTTATTTTAAATATCTATCAGCCTGAAATTTACCCCAACTTTTATCTCCATCTCAGGCAGCTTCAGTTTATCCAATTGCCACTGCTTGTTTTCAGCAAACACACCTTAGGTAAAGACTACTTGTTCACACTCGATTATGACTAAGTCAGGTCAAATAATCACAAGGCTGGTTTGTGGAGTTATCCAAGGAAGTGACAGACAGCTCAAATAATGACCACTCTCTCAGAATGAGGCTTTAAAGGAGCTCCAACCATTTTCTATTTCCTACATAAGCTTCCTGGATGCTATCATTATTGTGGGCTGTTGGTTTTCAAAGTTATCCCAGAACGGAGGACAGATGGGATGGCATAAAAAAGTTGCAATGCCACAGACCTCACTATTTTTACAAGTTAGCCATTTTCTTGAATAAACACTCTCAAGGTTATTGCAAATTTTAATTAACTTCATGAATTTTGAAAACTTCATTATGAGAGTTTTGCCAGTTTTCCTTGCTTTTATTGAGAAGAGGATTTTTGGAGGATCTTAATCATTCTCTCTAACATTATTGTATTATATCTTTAAACATATGTATCATTTTCAGTTATCATTCCTTTCCTCTTCCAGAGCTTCAGGTTCACATTATTTTATATCCAATATTCCTCAATATCTATGATCTACTCCATAATTATTATTTGGGTCTTTCATCTCCACTTAAAATCTTATGATTTCCTCTGTCTTTTCCATAATGCACTAGGCCGTACTTATAGTCATATGTGCTTTATTGCCTCTAATCTACCATTCAACACTTAACTGCATTTTTATTTTCATATCAAGTTTATATTTTAACCATCGCATTTTTTAATCTCTGTTTTTTCCCCTCACGATCTCATTTTGAGTTTCTGTACTCTTCTTTGAAATATTTTTAAAGCCTAAAATTTATTTGAAATTATGGAGATATTTTCTCTGAACACTGCTCCTATTTCACTGAAATTCATCTTGAGAAATTTATTTTTCACCTGTCATTTGCAGTGCTTGTTCTTACCTTTTTCCCTCCAACATTAATGCATACACTTTCTGAAGTTCTTTTGTCATTATTACTGACTTTTTAAATGGGAGCAATTATCCTGAAATCTACTATGATGAAGAGTGGGAGGATAAATCACAGTTTCAATTCATATTTGTTGTATCCAGCAACCTCTCACTAAATATGATTTCCTTTGTCCTACAAAGACATCTTCATTTAATTTTTAGTGCCCCAGTATTCAGCACGGCTGGAAAAGCTCTTGTACCTAGAGGCATTTGATGTCATTATCTGGCCCTTGGTGTCTCCTCGCCTCTTTTTTCAGTTTAAGAAAAGACTGGAAGTCTGAATCGGCTATCAACATGGTTTACCATCTCTCCTTCCTAGGCATGTACTCATGTAAAACTAGATCTTTGCATTAGACTTTGTCTAGGACCCTCATTTTACTGTTCTGACCAATAATCTTTGGGAAGATATTTAACTATACAGTGATTGGATTTACAGCTTAAGATCTGCAAAAGTATGTGTCCTATTTCAGTATCTCTTTCACTTTCATCTACATTTTCATTATATGACATATACAAATAACACATTATAATTTTGGATGACAGCCCTTTTTCCTGTATATTAAAGAAAATTTTCCCCTATTTCTTCCTCCCTCCCTTCCTCCCTCCCTTCCTTCCTTTTCTTCTTTCCTTCTTTCCTCCTTTCCTCCCTCTCTCCCTCCCTTCCTTCCTTTCTTATTTATTTCCATATTTGTTGATTGTGAAGAAAAGGTTTTTGAAAATAAATTTGGAGGGAAATTTTATTCCTTTGAGTAGTTTGCAAACCAGGGATAGACAGCCTTCTGTTCTAATCAAAGCTGTGTTCCAGGCAACAAAAAGATGATTCAGGTTTTATGGCAAAGGTTCCTGCCCAAGTTCCTAATCAGGCCCATTAATGCCAATGAAGGATTGAAACTTACTTAGTTCTGATTGGTTGGTACACCTGAGCTCTAATGAGTTGATACCATTGAGTCCTAATTGGCCAGGGCAGATGAGCTCTGAGTCTCTGTCAGATGTTTCTTTCAAATGGCCAATATTGGGAAAGGGGGAAGGTGTCTGGTCAAAGCTTATCTTGGCATTGACAACAGAAACTGGTTTGTTTGCTCAATTGTAGACAGGGAAGTCCTATAACACCTATACAACATCTTTCTGAGAACACAAGAGTATGTGACCACTCCTTCACCAAAGGTTATATTTTATTCATACTTCAGAGTTAAATTAAAATATTACTTCACGATGAAAAAGTCTGGGATTCTTTAGCCTAAATTATATAAATCTATTAAATTCACTTAGGAGCCTAGAATTTCCCTTGTAGGTTTTTCATTAGTATATATAAGTAATTGATGTCTTATTATTTTGTTGTGTCTGTTTTTATTAAATATGCTTTCTCTGAGGGCAGGGGTCATACTGTCTTAAATTGCTGCAATCAACACATAATAGAAGGAACATAGCGTTCAAATTTTTGTATTGAACCAATTAATTAATACATAAGCTTTATGAAACTATGTCAATGGTAAATATAAGTAAATTTCTGAAAACAGTCTACTAATGAATAGAACAAATACATTTTACCAATATTTTGCTGTAAACATTAAGCAGTTATTATTATTGATAATGTTGACTGACACTATACTATAGCATCATAACTGCTAAATTAGTACTGAATATGCTATTAACATTAGCGATAAAGTATCATCATTATTTAAACACAGTTTGTCTTAACACTCATTTGTATGCACAATGCCTTTTTCTAAATGCATGAGTGCATCATAAATATATAAATCTCCATAATTATACATATCCAGTCTCCTTTCTGAATCCACTAAATGCAGAGACGAGAGGGGGAATTTGTAATTTCATAGCTAATATTAATGTGCAGCTCTGTTTAAAAGTCACTCCTCTATTTAAAAAAAAGTTCCAGATGCTTTTTGAGAACTATAGTTAAAATTTGTGGGCGTAGGATTTTTGGTCATATTTCTATTCTCATTCTACCATTTTTAATATTTAATTTACATCTGTTGGCCTCACTGAAAACTTAAGACTTCCAAATTAATTAAAAATTTATAGAAAAATTGGAGTTTCTCACTTTGGCCTATTGAAACAAACTTCATTAATATTATATAGTTCTAGTGAGCTCAACAGTAATGAGGTATGAAAATACATGTTATAAACGAGAACTAAAATGTTAACTAAGGTACAACCACTTGGTGAACTTCTATAAATGCTGGCTGATTTTCACGCCCTTCAAATAGCCTTCAAATAGAAAAATAGATTTTAACAACCACATACTTTCCCTAACTTAAAATTCAGTGAATTTCAAGTGTTATTTTAAATTTGCAATAATAAGTATTTAAAGAGAAAATTTCATGCATGAAATAAAAGTACAATCATATCCATCCTACCTAGCTATCTATCACTTATTGATCACATATTCATCTCTCTACCTATTATGCATTAACTTAGGTGATTTTCATGAGAACCATATTTAATAATGTTTCTATGGGAAAATGCATTCCATTATCATTTGAATTCAGGATGACATAACACTTCAAATAATGCTTCTCTTGCTTTTCTGGTGACCATGCCTGAGATTCTGAGCCTTCATAGACTCCTATATCTCAAGAAGAGCTGATTGATAGAAATACAGATTCTTCTGCATACCAACATTTTTGTTTCTTCTCTAAATATACATAAATCAATATATTCAATTGATACATGCCTTGAATTATAAAACTGTTCTTTGCAATTCAGTTTTTCTTCTCCCAAATCATTTTCTAAGTACTTATACTGAAATACATATATGCAAATGGAACAGTTTTACATTAATAATATAAAATAATATTTATTATACTCATATAAAATGTTTAGAAAATGTGGCTTGTGAATATTTTCATATTAATGTCAACACAGGTAGCTCTACATCATTTTATTTAACTACTCTTTAGTATCCCATATGATACAACTGCCTAAAAATTATATATTGATAAATGATTAATATATTTTCTTAGTTTTTGCTCTTAAAAACATAATTATATTTTTTCTTCATTTACACGAGAGATTATTTAGCTGCTATTGAAGAGTTAAATTTGTCTTGAAAATTTATGCCTATAAAAATTCAGTCTAAACTGCCAAATTGCCTTTCAAAGGCCTATTTCCATTTTTGCTTTCTAAAACAATGTATGATCACATCATTTTTTCCAGAAATAATACTGATAAATTTCAATTATTTGTGAATCTATATACAATATATTATATAATTAGTTTAATATATATTTATTTGCTCATCACAGAAATTCAACATTTTCATTTCTTAAGTATCTGAATTTACTTGGCTGTCAATCTGAACATTGTCCATTAGCTTATATGTTTATATGTTATTATCAATATGTTAATATGAATAATTTTACAAGCAAATTTTGTTATTAAACTTTATACTTTAAACCCATAAAATTTTCTACTGTCAGTATACCAATAATGTATATCTTCTTTTTTTTAAGAAATAATAGCCTGCTGTAAGACTTTAAACATAGTTTTCCATAATGTGATACTTTCATCCATTTGTTGCTTAAATTTTTTTTGTTATTTGATTTGAAATTTATGTCTGTAATAGAATGAGGCAGAAATCTGAATTGTCCCCCAGCAACCTCAATAAAATGGTCAATCGCTACAATATAATGACTCCTTCTCATTATACATCTTTTCCTCATTGATTTTATTGGCTACCTTGATCATATGCTAAATTTGAACACATACATGTATCCAATTCAGTATGTATGAGCTAGTTCATTAATCTAACGAACAATTTTTATTCCATTACTATATAATTTTCTCATTTTATCTAAATGATATATTTTTATTGTGGATCATTATTATCTCCTTCTTCCAAACTGTCCTTGTATTTCTTAACTGTTTCTTTTGATCCCTAAATTGATTTTAAATTAGATTATCAATTTCTGTCAGAGAATAAACTCTTTTATGATTCTAACTAGGTCTGAAATAAAATAAAAATTAACAATTATTGATATCACTTTATTGATTTATCATTTAAAGCACTTGTTTACTGAGCAATAGTTATTTTTCTATATTAGTGACATTTGTTCTTTCCCATATAATATTTACAACACATCTTTTTTGTATTGACTTGTTCTAATGAGAGATTGATTATTAAATAATAAGCTAGCCTAGAATTCATGGAATAATTCCCACTTATTCTATTTATTGTGATTAAATTCAACTTGCTAATGTTTTATTCATGAGTTTTTGCATCCATGCTTACGGGTATATTTTTCTTTAATTTTCTTTTCTGTGTAATGGCCTCAGGCTTACTACCAGAGTTATACTAGCCTGAAAACTGTGAAAGAGTTTAAGTTTGGTATTACTTTTTCTTTAAATGTTTGTAGTTTTCTTGTGGGAATTTTTTAATCAATATTTTTTAGAGACAGGGTTTCTCTTTATTGTCCAGGCTGTAGTATGGTGGCCTCCTAAGTATCTATAGGTGTGTGCCACCATACCTTGCTAATTTCTTTTTTTCTAGAGATGGGGTCTCCCTATGTTGCCAAGGCTGGTTTGAACTGTCTGGCGTAAAGCAGTCCTCCCATTTTGACTTCCAAAAATGCTGGGATTGCACGTGTGAGCCATCTAATTTGACCAGGAGAGTATTTAGTTAAAAAGTCAACAACTATAAGATTACTCATATTTTAAAATTTCTTCTAACGCTAGTTTTGGTAAGATGTTTCTTTAAAAAATAATATCTACTTTTTCGAGTTTTAATATGTATTCACAAATTTTTTTATAATATCCTATTATCTTTTATAATGTGAGAAAGGATTGAAATTATATTATCTTTTTCATTATTGGTATTAGGATTTGTATTTTCACATTTTCAAATCCATCAGGCTGAAGCTTTGTCAATTTTATTACTTTTTTCAAAAACAACTTGGGCTTTGATTTTTCTGTTTTCCAATTTATTTTATTTTGGCATATGTATTTATATTTTCTGTTATTTTTTTTTTTACCGTTTTTAATCTTATTGAAATGGGACTTTAAATAATTGGTTTGTTTTCTTTTCTAGTATATGTAATTAAAATTATAAATTTCCTGCAAGGCAATAATTTAGCTGCTTCCCACAAATTTTGTATTCATTTATTTTCTAAGATTTTAAAATTTATTTTGTATATTTTAAAAAAATTTAATGTGTTGACTGTCTAAAGTTTATTTTTAATATTAAAATATGGTATTTCCAATTAAATTTCTACTATTGGCTTACTTTTTTTTCTTTCATTTGGTATCACCTCAATCAAATATTAAGTACCGAGATAATCTGAGGTTAGACTGAAACTTCTGAAAGTGCTTGCCTACTACTGTAGCTGTTACTTTCTTGTCTTCAATTTTATGAATATACCACAATTTATTTGATCATTCTACTGATGATGGGTATATGTGTAGTTTCCAGGTTCATGCTATTTTGTTTTTGTTTGTTTTAACTGAAAGATAAAATTTTGCTTAGAGTATAAAACAGGATGTTTTAAAGTATATGTATATTGTAAAATGGTTAAATTTAGTAATTAAAAATGCATTACCCCACATGGTTATTATTTGTGTGCTGAGAACACTTAACATCTACTCTCAAAAGATAAAAAGTAGAAATACTATATAATCCAGCAATCCCACTACTGGGTATACAGACAAAATAAAATCAGTATCTGGCCTGGCACCCCTGGGGGCTCATGCCTGTAATCTCAGCACTTTGGGAGGCCAAAGTGGGTGGATAACTTGAGGTCAGGAGTTCGAGACCAGCCTGGCCAACGTGGTGAAACCTCTCCACTAAAAATACAAAAGTTAGCTGGGTGTTGTGGCACACGCTTGTAGTCCCAGCTACTTGGGAGGCTGAGGCAGGAGAGTCGCTTGAACCGGGAGGCGGAAATTGCAGTTGCAGTGAGCCGAGATCACGCCACAGCTGCACTCCAGTCTGGGCAACAGAGCGAGACTGTTTCAAAAAAGAGGTATCTGAATGCTCATGTTCATTCCAACACTATTCACAGTAGCCAAAATATGAAATTAATCTAAGTGTCCATCAACAAAAGAATGAATTAAAAATGCAGTAAACATACACAATAAAATCTTATTACACCATAGGGGGAAAAAAAAGAAGAATAAATTGTGTCGTTTGAGACAATGTGAATGAACTTGGTGGGCATTAGGTTAAGTAAAATTAGCCAGGCACAGAAACACAAATATTGGATGATCTCATTTACATGTGGCATCCAGAGAAGTTGATTTCATAGAAGTACAAAGTAAAACAGTGGGTACCAGAGGCTAGAGTGATTGGAGGAAAAGGTTTGGAAAAAATGTTGATCAAAGGATACATCATTATTAGTTAAATGGGAGGAATAAGTTCAAGAGCTTTATTGTATAACATGGTCCCTATAGTTAATGACGATGTATTATATTTTTGAAAAACATCGAGTCAATTTTGGCTGTGTATGAGCTTCCCTGTGCCCTCCACCCAAGACTATCTGTTCGCATGTATTATTAGGATCTCTGTGCGCGCGCACGTGTGTGTGTGTGTGTCTGTGTGTGTGTGTATGTGTTTGTGTATTAGGACCTTTGTGTGTGTCCTTTCTTATTGTACTTCCTATGACTTTTTTTTTTTTTGTATTTCACATTTTCTATTACTATAGCATAGTCATAAATATTTGGGGGATACATGTGATACACATATGCAATGTATATGGATCATATCAGGGTCATTGGGATATTACCTCAAACATTTATCATTTGTGATGGAAAATTTACAATTCTTCCATTATTGTTATTTTGAAATACATAATAAATTATTGGTAACTATGATTTCCTTACCATACTGTAGAATATTAGAACCTGTTCTTTCTAACTGTATTTACCAATTAAACAACTTCTCTTCATATCCCTCCCCCACCTCTTTTCCTTAACAGCTTCTGATACCACCAATGTACTCTCAACCTCCGTAACATTTACTTTTTTACCTCCTAGATATGAGTGAGAATATGCAATATTTAGGTTTCTGTGACTGGCTTATTTTGCTTAACATAATGACCTCCAGTTCCACTCATGTTTCTGTAAATGACAGGATTTCAATATTTCTTATGGCTGAATAATATTCCATTGTGCATATATGCCACATTTTCTTTATCTATTTGTCTACTGATGGGCACTTAGATTGATTTCCTATTTTGGCTACTGTGCTGCAATAAACCTAAGAGTGCACATATTTCTTCAATATGATTTTTTTAAATTATTGAAAATGGAATTGCTTTCTTGATTGTTTTCAGATAGATCACTGTTAGCATATAGAAATGCTACTTTTTATATTGATTGGGTCTTTTGTAGTTTCATATAAATTTTAAAATTGCTCTTTATTTCCCTGAAGAATGTTATTGGTATTTTAATATAGATTGTATTGAATTTGTAGATAATTTTGGGTAGTACATTTTAACAATATTAATTCTTCCACTTCAGGAGAATGGGATAGATTTTCATTTTTTGTGCCCTCTTAAATTTCCTTCATCAATGTTTTATAATTTTTTACAATTGTATAAATTGCAAAAATCTTTCACTTCTTTGGTTGAACTGATTCTTAGGTTTTTTTGTAGCTATTTTAAACATGATATCTTTCTTCATTTTTTTTCAGATAGATAACTGTTAGCATATAGAAATGCTACATTTTATATTCATTTTGTATCCTTCAACATTGCTAAATTTATCAGTTCTAAGAGTATTTTGGTGGAGTCTTTACGTTTTGCCAAATATAAGATCATATCCTATTCAAAGAAGGATAATTGAACTTCCTGCTTTCTAATTTGGATGCCTTTTATTTCTTTTTCTTCCCTAATTGCTCTGGCCAGGACTTCGTTGTTGAATAACAATGGTGAAAGTGAGACCATCCTTGTCTTGCAGATTTTAGTGGAAAGGCTTTCAATTTTTCCCCATTCAGTATATTAGCTTTGGGTTTGTCATACATAGCCTTCATTGTGTTGAGGTCTGTTCCTTCTATACTGTTTGTTGAGAGTTTTCGTTATTAAGGGATATCAAATGTTATATAATGCTTTTCAGTATCAATCGAAATAATTATTTGGTTTTTATTCTTGATTTTGTTGATGTGATATGTCACGTTTATTCATTTGCATATGTTGTGCCATCTTTGGATCCCTGCAACGAATCCCACTTGATCAAAGTGAATGATCTTTTAATGTGTCATTGAATTCAATTTGCTAGTTTTTTTTTTTGGAGGACTTTTGCATCCATGTTTATCAGATATATTGGTTTATTGTTTTATGTTTTTTGTTTGTCAGGTTTTGATATCAGGCCGATGGAGGCCTTGTAGAATAAGTTTGGAAGTATTCCTTCCTCTTCAAATTTTTGACACAGTTTAAGTAGAACTGGTATTAATTATTCTTTACCTTTTCAGTAGAATTCGGTAGTAAATTCAGCAGGTGCTTGGCTTTTATTTGATGGGCGACTTCTTGTCATTGCTTCAACCTTGTTACTCATTATTGGTCAGTTCAGGTTTAATATTTCTTCCTGAATCAATCTTGGTACATTACATGTGTACAGGAATTTATTCATTTCTTCTAAATTTTCTAAATTGCTCATGTATAATTATCCATAAGTTTCTAATTGTCTTTGTGAAAGGAGTTATTTAGCTTGCCTTAGGTAGATAGCAAGAGAAGAGTCCCCTGAAAGGTGCCGGCCCACAGGTCAGTGCCTCACCTCCACATAACATAAAAAGCAGCCTGGGAAAAAAAAATCAGGCTGCGGGCACAAATGAGGCAACTATACAGGGTGTTGTGCCTGGAGACACGCCCACGCCTGCACAGACAGAAAAACCTCCCACCATTTTGGATAAAAACTAGCACGGACCTCTGGCTCACTCAGATAAGGGGACAAGGACTGGCATAGAAATACCTTTGTCCTTTATACAGTCAGTGGGCTATCAGGAAAGTTTCTTCTCCTTTCGTGGTGATGGGCACAGTGGGCTCCAGTGGGTTCCTATAGCCATTCTATTTCCTTTTTTTGGACTGTAAATCAGGCCTCTATGAATCATCACTTCAGCCCCTGATTGGTCCTGGGCCACGGTCCCAGGCCAAGCTTTCACTTCAGTTCCTGATAGGTCCCGGGCCAAGCTGAGCAGCCTCTGAGTCAAGCCTTCTGATTGGTCCTGGGCCAAGGCCCCAGGCCAAGCTTTCACTTCAGCTCCTGATAGGTCCCGGGCCAAACTGAGCAGCCACTATCTGAATCCAGCTTTCTGATTGGTCCTGGGCCAACGCCCCAGGCCAAGCTGAGTCCCACATTCTCCAAGGCAGCCCGCGACTAAGCACGTTTCTTCCCCTTCCTAGTCCACAAAAATCCTGTACCCCAGCCTCATAGGGGGCACCCCATTTGGGCCCCCTGCTCTGCTGGCAGAGAGCTTTCTTCTTTCACTTATTAAACTTTCACTCTAACCTCACCTTTGTGTCTGCACTCCTTAATCTTCTTGGAGGTAAAACAAAGAAATTTGGGTGTTATCTCAGACAAGGCCGAGAGTATTACATCTTGGTGCACTGCTGAGACTACAACATTTGTATATTTGTAGTATCGCTTATAATGTTTCCTTTTTCTCTAATTTCATCTGTTTGGGTCTTTCTCTTTTTTTCTTAATTTGTGTAGCCAAAAGTCAACTTTGTTAATCTTTTCAAGAAATCAACATATTTTGCTGAAATTTTATATTTTTAATCTCATTTATTTAAAGTCTTTCTAATTTTTTTTGATGTAGGCATTTATAGCTACAAAATTCCTTTTTAGTACCACTGTAGCTGCTGTATGTCATAGATGCTGGCATGTGTTTTCATATTTTCATATTCATTTGTTTCAATATTTTTTATTTTTTTCCTAATTTATTAATTGACTTATTGGTCATTCAGGAGCATGTTGTTTAATTTCCATGTGATGGGCATTTTCTAAGGCTCGTCTTTTATTAATTTTTAGTTTTATTCCACTGTAGTCATAAAAGATACTTGATATGGTTTCTGCTCCTTTTGAATTTGTTGAGAGTTGTTTTGTGAACTAACATATGGTCTATCCCAAAGAAGTTTTCATGTGCTGATGAAAAAGTGTGTATTCTGTAGCAATTGCATGGAACCTTCTGTAAACATGTTGGACCCATTGGTCTAGAGTACAGATAACCCGGATTTTTTTTGTTTTTGTTGATTGTCTGCCTTGATAATGTGTCCATCACCTAAAATGAGATGGTAAATTTTCCTACTGTTATTGTATTGCAGTATATTTCTCCCTTTATATCCATTAATATTTGATTTATATATTTGGTTGCTCCATTGTTGGGTGTATATATACTTACTACTATTATATTCTATTGGTGAATCTACCCCTTGTTAACGATATAATTACTGTTTTTTGTCTTTGTATACAGTTTTTTTTTTAATGCAAAGACTATTTTACTTAAGTATAGCTACCTCTACTGTTTTTTCATTTTCAGTTGTATAGAATATGTTTTCCCATCCTTTCACTTTTTCTCTCTGGGTGAAGTGAGTTTCTTTATAAGTGTAGTGAGTTTCCTGTAGACAGCATATAGTTGGGTCTTACTATTAATTAATCAATTCAGCCACTTTTTATGTCTTTTAATGAGATAATTTAGCCATTTACACTCAGTGTTATTATTGATAGCTAAGGACTTACTACTGCCACTTTTACTTGTTTTTACTTATTCTGTAACTCTTCTCCTTTATCCCTTTCTTATGTGTGTGTATGTGTGTGTTGTTGTTATTTTCTCTGGTAGTATGTTCTAATTTTTTTGCTTTATATTTTTAGTGCCTCTGCTATAGGTTTTTGCATTGTGGTTACCATGATGCTTAAACAAAACATTATAGAGTTATAACAAGTATTTAAAACTGATGCCATCTCAAATTAGATCACAAAAAAAGAAACACAGTAAAAAAAGAAACTATGTATAACTATGTATATTAACTCCCTTCTATCCCAATAGTTTGAAATTTTCAGAAAGCCTATCTCTTAAAAAATATTTTACCTATGATAATGTTTAAATGTCTTGTCTCTCAGTCTTCTTGCTAAAGATGTAATTTATTTAAACACTGTGATGACAATATTAGTATAACAATCACATTCACATTCTTTCTTTAGATCGGGGAAAATTCTTTTAGTAGTTCTTGTATTACATGTCTGAAAGCAACAAATTATCTTAGCTTTTCTTTGTCTGGGAAGGTCTTTTTATATCCTTTATTTCTGAAGGATAGCTATGCTGGGTACAATATTCTTGATGTCCAACACTTTTTCTTCAGTGCTCTGATTATATTGTCTCACTCCATCCTAGCCTGCAAGATTTCTACTGAGAAGTTGCCTTGTATGTTATCTGATCCTTTTCTCTTGGCAGCTTTCAGAGTTCTTTCTTTGTCTTTGACATTTGTGCGTTTGATTATAATATATCTTTGGGTATTCCTATTTGGTTGAATCTGATTGGTGATCTTTGACTTTCCCATACCTAGACATTTATATATTTCACCAGGTTTGAAAAGTTTTCTGTTATTATTTCTTTGAATAAGCTATCTACCTATTTGTCTTTTTCGGTTACCTCTTTAACTCCAGTAATCTGAATATTTACTCTTTTGATGTTGTCCCATAGATAGTATTTACTTTTTTTTCCTTTTTCTCCTCTGACTATGTTTTGAAATAGTTTGTCTTTTAGTTTACTGATTCTTTCTTCTATTTGATTAATTCAGCTACTGATGTTTTCTGTTGCATTTTTTATTTCAATCATTGTATTTTTAGCTCCAAGATTTTTGCTTGATTTTAAAAATGTCAGTCTTTTTGTTAAATATCTCTCATTAATTTCCAAATTGATACTCTGTATATTCTTGAAGTTTGTTGAGTTTCCTTAAAACATCTATTTTGATTTTTTTCTTTGAGACATCACATATTCCTTACTTTAGAATCAGTTTCAGGCACCTTATTTTATCTCTTTGGTGAGATCACATTTTTCTGAATATCCTTGATGCTTGTGAAAGTGTGATGGTATCTGCACATTGATGAACTAAGTGCTTATTTTAGTCTTCACAATCTGGCTTTATTTGTGCTTATTATTCTTCAGAGAGCCTTCCAGGGATTTTAAGCCAACTGACAGTTTTGTTCCCCGCACATAGGACCACTGCAGCCATGTAAGCCCTGGAGGACACTCTAAGCCCAAACTCACTGTGAGTCTTTCAATGGTTATAATGCTGATGTGACTTTCTGGCTCAAATGCACTTCAGAAGACCAAGAAGAGTTCTGGGGCTGTGTGGAAATATGGGTCAGCTGCCTGAGTCCAGAAGACTCTTTCACTTTCCTAGATCAGCATGCCTCCTAGAAGTACTTTTCACAGATAGAATGAATTCTTGAATGCAGCTAGACAGGCTGGACTCGAGACTAGCCCCCTTCAGGATGTGCTGTGGGAAGGAGGCTGATGGGTCTATCTTATTGTCTCAGTCAGGCATGTATCAACCAGCAAGTTCCTACTCAAGTAGGGTAGTTCTTTGCAACATAATGTAGTTCTTTGACTGCATATGAGTAAATGTGACCAGGTGTGCATCTCCCAGTAAGTCCCTGCACAGACAGAATAGTTCACTGATTGCAGCAGGGGTGCTGAACCTGAGACTGGGATCCTCAGGATCTTCTGTGGGACAGAGGCTAGAAAGTTTGCTTTGTTGCCCCATACAGTTATATGTTTTCCAGCAGGTCTCAGCACAGCTGGGATAGTTCACAAACTACAGATAGAGGGGCCAGAGCAGACACTGGGCCCCCTTGGAATTTGCTGTGTGATGGAAGCTGGTGAGCTTGTCAAGAAGCTCCTACTCCTGAGCTGTATTATATATTCAAGTCTCCTTCTGGATCCTTGTGTCAGCAGAAATCTTGTTATTGAGGGATAAGAACAGGTTACCTTCTATTCTGCCATCTTGATGACATCACTTCCCTACTTCCCATGACTTTCTATGCCTTTGTTCGCAACAACAAATCAAATTCAGATATATATAACTAAACCAATGACGGATGTCTAAGTCATGTAGTATGTACTCAAAATATATTTTTGAAAGAGTGAATGAATAAATTGATTTAACAAATTAATAAAGGGGCTATAATATCGCTAAATATTCCAGCAACTCTCCTAACTTTTTTTATTGACTCCAATAAGTTTTGTGATAAAGTAAAAACTATAGGTTCATGTGAGAGTGCAATCAACACCTTTTACAACTTTCCCAGTAGGCTACTCTTTAGAACCATACGATGTTACTTTCATTCATTTTCTTTCTGCATTTTCTTTTTCCAAATGCCATGCTGTTTCTTTATGTATGCTCTCTGGTCTTTTACATATACTTTCCCTTTCGGGAGAGAAAAAATAAGATCTGAATCCATTAGCCACTGGTGAACTTTTACTTACCTTTCATTACAAAATGAGCTCTGGATTTCATTTTGTCCTCACAAGAAAGATTCCTTGACCCTTCTAGTGCACTCTTTTGGTAATTTTCTAACAATAATCATTCTGCATTGCATTTATTTGCTTACAAGTCTATCTTCCTCATAATTCTTGCATTCTAAAAGTACATTAATGTAAATATATGTAATATATACATTATTTTATTACTATATGTATTTGCATAATATTTGATATATAATTTATCTTATAGTTCATATATAAATATAGTGTATACATTTATATATTAGTGTGTGTAAATAAGTTCTTTGAATAGCATATATGATTATAGGTACAATGGCAGAATATGTATGTATTACTTTAAATATATTTTAGAGGAATACAAGGTGAAAACACATATGGAAGAGAAAGAAGTGGAAATTGAAACTGCTACCACAGTTTCTAACACAATAATCCATTGTGTACAAGAGAAATTTAATAAATATTATTTTAAAATGTTTAAAATAAAGAATAAAGGAGTAAATAATAAAAATTGTATGTTGTCCTAAAAGCACTTTTCAAAGCATCTGCATCTATTGGATATTACTCATTATCTGTTAAACATTTCTTTAATCAAGCCCAGCCCTCACATCAAGGTCAATGTATTTATAGTTTATATATTATGGTAAAGAACATTAATTTGAAGTGCAAAGTTTTAATAAAATATCCTTCTTCCTCTTTGCATAAAATGCTAACCTACTAGGTCCTATGCAGCCCATAGGATCACTAATTAAAGAAAGCAGGGCTTCAGTAACCACCTTATTAGTATCAAAGTTTAATTTTCTCACTTGAAAGTCATTCAAACTGCTTCAGTAGTTATGTTTTTTCCTGCACATCTCTCTTCTGCTTTGAAATGCTGTTCCCAGGGACTCAAAAAATCAGCCCCTTTGAAATCATTTGGCTGGAGCTAAATAAGTCCTAGTTCCAGTTATATTAATGAAGCAGTAAAGAGAAGTGGTCATTTGTGAACTGTGCTAAAGTGTTTGATTGTTTTTGTGTATAGCAGCCTCTAAAATATACACATGGGTAACTGAGAATTTGACATACACAACTCAACTTGGTTAGTACTAATAATATGCCTAGAGTCAGTTAACCTGCATGATTTAATTTGCCAGTGAAATTCAAATTTATATATTTAATGACTCTCTAAAAGCCATCAAACCAAAAGTTTGTTCATTACAATGTTTGATCCACTGTAGCTTTGTTGTCTTTTAGAGATTCATTTGATTCTAATGACACTCAGAGTGTTTGTTCTGAATTAGCTCTCTGTGGATTGGATTGCTGTCTTGTCTTCTGTGTATCATCTTACATAAACATTTTGGCCACTTTATTTCTTCTATTTGAAAATGACTGCAAGTCATTAGGTGTTTTTTGGTGAGTATTTAATTATATTATTATTTTTAAATAATAAGATAAATGCAAAAAGTTGGCTGTTTTTAAAGAACTACCTGACAGCTGACCTGTCTGTTTTAGCTTTTCTAGGACTAGTGGTCAGAATTAATCTCACACTTGCCCAAATTTTTATTTCACATTTTCTCTAGTATGTCATTCTAACAGAAGATTTTTTGTAAGTTATTAGAAAAATGTATGCTATTAGAAAAATATATGTTCTTTAAACTGAACTGTAGGGGCCTAATGTCTCACTTGAATTAACTGTTCAACTCATTATTCTATGTAGGACACCATCATGATTGCTGTGGATTACTCAATGCATCACAGTGAGTTGAACACTGAAAGCTCTATGAAGGAGATAGAATAAAGTAAACTTATACTGCCCTGCTATCTCTAACAGGTACAGGCCTTATGTAGTCTACATTGGATCATACCAACTACTGACTAAAGGTTGAACTTTTCTGGTTAAATATCAAAAAATTATTTCAGTTACACACACAAAGAAACATACACACATGCAGATGGCCTTCTGTATCTTCAAGTTCTATATCTGTGAATTCAACCAACCAGAAAGAAAAAAAAACTATTTGAAAAAAAATACAACAAAAATAATGCAAATTTAAAAAATGCTGTATCACCACCAATTAAATAGCATTTACATTTTCTTAGATATTTTAAGTAGTCTAGATATTATTTAAAGTATATGAAAGATGTGCATAGGCCATATGCAAATACTCTATCATTTTATATTAAGGACTTGAACATCCACAGATTTTGGTATCTGAAGGGGATTCTGGAACCCATCCATTTTGGATACTTAGGAGCAATTTTACACATATTATTCCAATGCATAGTCTTATCAACTAATTTACAGGAATCTGTCAATTCACCCTGCCCCTTTACTCATTTGTTTCCATTGTAAGAGTGTTGGACTGAAGGAAGGAAACTAAGCAAAATCTGAGTGACTTCAGATTAATAAAGTCAATGCATTATAGGTCTTCATATATATTACAGAAGGAATGGGAAGTGGATCTAAAAATAAATGATTGTCAGATTCTCAAAAATTAGGAAAAAATATTTAAATATTTAAATCAAGCAATAATTTGTTTAGTAATGGAATATATTTAAAAGGTATTACTTTTAATTTTGATGTAGCTGAAGTTATTTTTCTGCTATCATTATATTTTAATTAAAAGATATAGGTATTACAGGGAAAACACATGCTCAACTAAGAAAATTTATAAATTGTTGGAAATTACAATAAACATGCAAAATATTCATATACAACCAATCCATGATGATGCCACCACAAGTAACAATATTAACTTATTGGAGGAGTTTTTGAAATTTTTGCAGCTTTGACCCTACATAGATGACAGTGCATTACTTATAAGCATGACCTGAATCTATTCAGCATTTACACTTATTGGCTGTGTTTTATTGAGCAAGTCATTTAACCATTGGACATTTAAAACTGAGCTTCTATTTGTAAAATATAGAATATAAATGTGGAAATCTGTGCATAAAAATGAGAATATGCTTAAAATTTAGCTACTGCAACTATGGCGTGAATATGATGTTGGTAATGAAGATGATGATGAGGGTGCATGGTACCCTAAACTAGTGAAATTTGAGAAAAATATGTTAGAAATAAAGCACATAGAATTGTTCCTGCTAGCGTAAATGAAATGCATGGAATATCTATATAACTAGTGTATTCAGTCATAGATTTGGAAATGAGAATACATTAAAATATCTTGGAAAGCAAAAACATTTTGAGAAATACCTAACGTAGATGATGGGTTGATGGATGCAACAAACCACCATGGCACATGTATACCTATGTAACAAACCTGCATGTTCTGCACATGTATCTCAAAACTTAAAGTATAATAATAAAAAAAAGTAGAATGACTTAATGTGTGAAAGAGCTTTTTATTTCTAATTAATTAATATTCAATTTCTATTTCAATAATAAAAGTCTATTTCTTACAAAAATTCTAGTTTTGTACAAGTAATGATTTACATCATTTGTACACATGACTTAAAGCAGCATCTTGGAGTGCAGCGGTTATCACACTCTGTTCCACAAATGGCAGTTTCTTTACTATGGCAGAGGTGCAACATGACTTCATTTGACGGGACTGTGAGATGCTATGACTATCTAAGTGAATGTTGAGTTTTCTCTTAATGCTTTAGATTTCAGCACAGTTTATTAATTCCTTCTAACAAAATTACTTTTTAAAAAAGAAAATCAGTTGATGGAGAGAAAAAAGCTAAAAATCATTGGAGTGAGGAAGAAATATTAGACTTGCTAACAAAATGTATTCTTGTCATTTTTAAAAGCAACGGTAATATATTAATATTACCTGGTCCCCTTAATGTAGTATCAATACAGGTTAAGAAGGTATAATAAATATATGATACCAATCTTTAAAGAGAAAGAATTACATGTAATGCCCTATGACATCAAATAACCCTCACTGTAGGAAGGCACGTATCAGCTTTTTTTTTTTTTTTTTTTTTTTTTGCTTTTTTTTGACAGTCTTGCTCTGTCACCCAGGCTGGAGTGCAGTGGTGCGATCTTGGCTCACTGCAAGCTCTGCCTCCCAGGTTCAAGCCATTCTCCTGCCTCAGCCTCCCGAGTAGCTGGGACTACAGGCCCCTGCCACCATGCCCAGCTAATTTTTTGTATTTTTAGTAGAGACGGGGTTTCACGTTAGCCAGGATGGTCTCGATCTCTTGACCTCGTGATCCACCTGCCTCAGCCTCCCAAAGTGCTGAGATTACAGGCATGAGACACAGTGCCAAGCCTATCAGCTTTTAAAAAATGTGCATAATTATTGCTCTCTACCTGCATTTCAAAAAGTGTCTGTAATGCAAAAATATAACAGATGTTTTACATAGCTAATTAGTGGCAAAATAAAAATAAAACCCCAAATCCAAAAATTATAAGTTTTATTTCTTAAACAAAACCTGCAAAGTCTTTGTATGGATGACCTCCATCAACCTTGCAGGGCCCTTCTCCCAACAATGCTTCAAAGTGTCCCCAGTTCTAGCAGTGATACTAAACTGCTTTCCAGGGTATTGTGTTTTCTCATATCTCTAAATTATGCATAACTAGTTTTCTGTAACTAGAATGCCACCTTTATTCTACATGCTATTCAACCAACTCACCATATTTAGGTAGCCCCAATTGATGTGCTAGGATGACCTATAGACAGTTTTTCCTTTGAGTTATATTAGTATCCTGATAATAGTTGTTTATTTAGTTATATTTTATAATTAGCTGATGGTAATGTATAAAGACTATTGGCTTTACTTTAATATCATTTCTACCATAAAACACACCTGGCACATATTATGCAACCTTAATGTTTGTGTGTGTGACTTCTGATACTATTAAGCTTTAAAAATATTACTTGTTAGAGAGAATTGGGGTTATAGGGATATATAATTTTTATGTTGTTATACTCTAAAGAGAGAATAATTTAGGTGTATCTAAGAAGGTTTGGGATTCTATATTCCGCTACTGTGTTTGAAGGTTGCATTTCAAAGCAATTACAGCAGTCTCTATGCTTGAAAGGGTGAGTGAGTACATTCTAAAATTGTTAATGTAACACACTAAGTTCTAAACTGTTCTCATGTCATAGCTTTTATGACAAAAAGGAGTTTGCACAGAGCGATGGTTAGTTTTGCTTGCCTATTTCACTAGGCTATAGTACTCAGTTATTTAATCAAACACTAGTCTACGTGCTGATGTGAAAAGTACTTATGGATGTGGTTAACACCTACAATCAGTTGATTCTAAGTACGTTATTCTTGATAAAGTTGGTGGGCTTCACTGAATCAGTCAAGACACCTTAAAAGCAAAAACTGAGGTTTCCCAAGAAGGAGAACTTCTGTCTCAGGACTGCAGGTTTAAATCCTGCAACAGTTTCCAGCTTGCAGGTCTGCTGTGAAGATTTTGAACTTTGAGCTTGCCCGCCCCCTCAATTGCATGAAAATATTCCTTAAGTTTATATATATATATATATATATATATATATATATATATATACACACACATACACATACACACACATTATTTAAGAGCATATAAAGCATATATATATGTGTGTGTGTGTGCATATATATATATATATATATATATATACTTTTCTCTGGAGAACCTTAACTGATACATACACCATAAAAAATAACAAAGAACAAAACAGAAAAAAGTCAACAGGAATCACTGCAAATGTTAATGAAATGCTCATGTTGTAAGTTTCAGTACAAAGTACTGTAAATGTTAATGTTCTAATAATAACATTAATAGAGGTGCTCCTTGACTTATGATGGGACTACGAACACAAGATTCAGGCCCATGATAAGTCCAGGAGCATACTGAATGCATTACCAACTTTGAACCATGGTAAAGTTAAGCCAAACTGTTATAAGTCACAGGCAGTCTGTATGCTATGAAAATATAGACTGCTTTTTAATACAGAGTACTTAGATTGACGACAAGTGATGTTTTTGCATAAAGAATATGAATGTGAAAACAGATAACAAAGGACATCCTTATTCACATTAAGTATGAAAAAAATCAGGGAACATAAAGCAAACTTAATATTTCTTAATTTTAAACCTTGCAATATTTAGGCTGTTAGATGTAATACATAGTAATAATAATTTAAAGCATTACACTGTGCTTACATTTAGATTAGATGTCATGAACTTCCAAATGAAATCTAGAGAAAAAACATTATTATGTTCTTATATCATGTGCATTAACAAGAGAGCATTTGATCTATTTAGAGTGTTTCTTAGGCCATAATATTATTCAGAAACCTCTGGTTTCTTTCTTCAAAATAAAAATAAAAAGAGTGGAGGAGGAGGAGGGTAAAGGGGAGGGGGAAATCAGAAAAGGAAGAGGAAAGAAATAAGTTTTTGCTTTGATGAATAGACTATTCCCAACATCTGTCCTTGAGAATTTAACCATGCATTTATCAAAAATTTCACATTTTCTCTACCCACTTTTAATAGCAAGTGTGAATTTCTGTTTTTAAATTCATAATGCTGTTCCAAAACCCCAGTGTTATTTGTATGACTACTCCTGACACACTCTGACCTGGTACACAATTCTTTACACATCACTGATGGCTTTTACACAAATGCTAAGCCCTATAGATTCTAGAACAAATCCTGGTCAGGGTATAAAATATATTAGAATTTCTAGCCTCATGGTAGGTGAAGTTTTGAAAGACATTTTACATTAGGTTTGGAATTGATAATATTCGTATAGGACTCTGCATGGCCCCATGCTGCTAAGTCATTAGCCTACTCCTATTCCTCACCTTATTGACCCAAATAACAAAACTAGGCTTCTGTGAAGTTTTCTCATACACTGTTTAAGGTTTTTGCTAGGTGAAAATTACTGTCTGAATCTAAGACCCCTGGAGGAGTGTCCTAGTATGTTATACACCAATCTAATCTCTTTCTCTAGGAAACTATATTTTATTCCCATATTCCCAATTAACTAATCTTGTCCACATTTTGAATGGATTAATTTTCTAGAACCATTGAGTTGTTAAGTACATACTTCCAGGGTCTAAGAAGCTGAAAACAGCCCAGCCCATTCCATCCAGTTCCATCTATCTCTCATTCCTCATCAATCTTTGTTGTTAAGATGCTAGGCCGGGTGCAGTGGCTCAGGGTGTAATCCCAGCACTTTGGGAGGCCGAGGCGGGCGGATCACGAGGTCAGGAGATCAGGACCATCCTGGCTAACATGGTGAAACCCCGTCTCTACTAAAAATACAAAAAATTAGCCAGGCATGGTGGCGGGCACCTGTAGTCCCAGCTACTCGGGAGGCTGAGGCAGGAGAACAGTGTGAACCCGGGAGGCGGAGCTTGCCACCGCAGTCCAGCCTGGGCAAGAGAGCAAGACTCCGTTTCAAAAAAAAAGAAAAAAGATTCTAGCATGCCTGCAGCCTGAACCAAACTGGATAATAAAAGTATACTTTCAATTAATAATTAATGTATAGAAACTTTGGATATTCTAAGTATAATGGAAAATATATTATGAAGTTAACATTATGCAGACAACTATAATTTCAAAAGACCTTTATTTTTCTCTAAAAGCAGTAACTGGTTGAGTATTATTTATATATATTGGCCAGGCTGGTCTCAAATTCCTGACCTCAAGTCATCCATCTGCCTTGGCCTCCCAAAGTGCTGGGATTACAGGCATGAGCCACCATGCCTGGCCACAGATGATATTTTCAAACAATTTTATTCCTATAATAACTTTTAAGTTCAATGTGAATAATTAAAATTTTTTAAATTTAAAATATTGCACACAGTCAAAACCTGACAAAGTTATTTTTATTTATTTATATTTCATTGTATATTTAATTATGCATTCATGCATTCATTTATATCATACAGAGACAATGTAGACTCAGAGGCAGTAGTCTTTTCTAGATTTTTACCTACATATCTTTTGATCCTAAGATTTTGAAAGCTCCTGGAGCAAAGCACTTACCAATAAATACTAAATGTATTCAATAGTAGAGGGACAGAGCAAAATGACTGAAAATAGGCCTCCAATTGTCCCCCACAAAGGAACACCAAATTTAACAACTATCTACCAAAAAAAAAAAAGCACCTTCATAAGAACCAAAAATCAGATGAACACTCACAGTACTTAGTTTTAACTTCATATGACTAAAGAAGGCACTGAAAAGGGTAGGAAAGACAGTCTTGAATTCATGATGTTACACTTTCTCGATCCCCAGGCAGAAGCCATGTGGGGCAGAGAGAGAATGGTCTGCTCTTGGGAGAGGGAGAGTGCAGCAACTATGAGACTATGCATTGAACTCAGTAAGGCCCTGTCACAGTAGAAAGGAAAACCAGCCTGAACTCAGGTGTAGCCCACACATGGAGGGGGCATTTAGAGCAGCCCTAGCCAGACAGGAATCACTCATCCCACTTGTTGGAACCTGAGTTTTGACAAGCCTTGACACCATGGATTAAAGTGCTCTCAGGGCCTAAATAAAATAAATTTGAAAGGCAGTCTAGGCCACAAGGACTGAAACTCCTAGGCAATTCCTAGTGCTGAGCTGGGCTCTGAGCAGGTGGACCTCAGAGATATGTGACCCACTGAGACACTAACTGAGATGTCCAGAAATGCTGTCTAAGAGACAAAACCTGGAATTGGGGATCCCAAGAGCCTGCTTGTTACTCTACCCCACTATGGGTGAGCTAGTACCTAAGGTGAAAGACAAATTCCCCTTTACTTTTCCCTCTGCTTTTCTGAAGTAGATGGAGTCTCTCACCATCGCCATCACAACTGGGAATATACTCATCTCACAGTCTCACCCAAGGCCCATGGTATACTGGGTGGGTATTACTGCTGGTTATTCAGGGCCTAAGAGCTCCTTAGTCAGCAGGCGATGATCTGGGTCCTTCCCTTCAAGACACTGGGTTCTTTTCTTGCCCAATGTATGTCCAGGTATATCACCCAGAGCAAGACCTGGAATAGGGACCTCACAGCCGTGACTAGTTTCCTATCCTACTGTGGCTAAGCTGGTATCCAAATGCAAGAAAAAGTCTTTTTTACTCTCCCTTCCCCTTTCCTCAAGCAGAAGAAAGAGGTCTCTTTTGGAGTCAGGAGCTATGCTGCTGCCGGTTGCTGGAGAGGTGGCACGAGCACCATTCCAGCATATCTGGATAGGTCCTGGGCCACAGGGGAGCCCATTACCCTGAAGGCTGAGTCCCAGGCCTGGCAGCATTAAGCACAAACTGATGTAAGAGCCCTTGGTTCTTAAGTGAACATCAGCGGTAGCCTGGCAGTACCTCTGTGGACTTGTAGTGGTGGTGGCCATGGGGTGAGGCTTCGCTGTCTGTGGAAGGAGAATAAAATAGTGGAAAGGAAATAGGGAGCAGCCAGGGACCGATTACATCAGGTCTTGGATGAGACCCAGTGCTGTACTGGTTTCAGAACTGATGCAGTGTAGTCACAGTAGTGGTGGCCACAAGGGTGCTTGTGTCACTCTACCCCCAGCTCTTATGAGACTATGCATTGAACTCACTAAGGCCCTGTCACAGTAGAAAGAAAAACCAGGCTCAATTCAGGTGTAGTCCACACATGGAGGGGGCATTTAGAGCAGCCCTAGCCAGACGGGAATCACTCATCCCAGTTGTTGGAACCTGAGTTTTGACAAGCCTTGCCACCATGGATTAAAGTGCTCTCAGGGCCTAAATAAAATAAACTTGAAAGGCAGTCTAGGCCTCAAGGACTGAAACTCCTAGGCAATTCCTAGTGCTGAGCTGGGCTCTGAGCATGTGGACCTCGGGGATTTGTGAGTTTGTTTGGACTCTATATGTTTGGGAGAAAATTATGAAAGAGAACAAGAGTCTTTGCTTGGTAATCCAGAGAATTCCCCCGGATCTGGCCCAAGACCATCAAGGCAATAGGTAACTCCACGAGTCTGAAAAAAACAGTGTCACTGAGCTTCAGGTGCCCTCTAAAGAAGATTAGGCTTAGATCACAACACCCAAGTTTCTTTAAATATTTGGAAAGCCTTCCAAAGAAGGGTGCCTACAAATAAGGCCAGACAGTAAGTCTAAAATATATATCAATTCAAAGCTGAGACACCAAAGAATGTCTACTAGAATCAACATCATCCAGGAAAACATGCCCTCACCAGATGAATGAAATAAGGTACCAGGGACCAATCTTGGAGAAGTCCAGATATGTAACCTTTTAAAAAGAGAATTCAAATAGCTGTGTTGAGAAAACTCAATGAAATTCAAGATAACACACCAAATTCAGAATTCTATCATATAAATTTAACAAAGATGTTCAAATAATTTAAAAGGATCAAGCAGAAATCATAGAGCTAAAAAATGCAACTGGCATACTGAAGAATTAATCAGAGTCCTTTAATAGTAAGGTGGATCAAGCAGAAGAAAAAAATGCTTGAAAACAGGCCATTTGAAAATACAGTCAGAGGAGACAAGTGACAAATAGAGTAAAAAAGAATGAAGAACACCAACAAGATTCAGAAAACAGGCTCCAAAGGTCAAATCTAAGAGTTATTGGCCTTAAAGAGGAGTTAGAAAAAGAGATAGGGATATAATGTTTACTCAAAGTGATGATAACAGAAAACTTCCCAAACATAGAGAAAAATATCAACATTCATTTATAAGAAGGTAACAGAACACAAAGCAGATTTAACCCAAAGAAGACAACTTGAAGGCATTTAATAATCAAACTTCCAAAATTCAAGGATTTAAAAAAGGATCCCAAAAGCAGTAAGAAAAATGAAACAAACAACATAAAATAAAACTCCAATACATCTGGCAGCAGATCTTTAGTGGAAACATTACAGGCTGACAGAGTAGCATAACATAGTTAAAAGGTTAAAGGAAAAAAAATTATCCTAAAATAGTATATCCACCAAAAATATCCTCTGAAGATGAAGAAGACATAAACGCTTTTCCAGATAAGCAAAAGCAGAGGGATTTTGTCAACAGCAGACCTGTCCTCCAACAAATGCTATAGGCAATACTTCAAACACAAAGAAAAAGACATTAATGAGAAATAATAAATCATCTTAAGGTAAAAAACTCACTAGTAATTGTAAGTAGATAGAAAAATACAGAATACTGTAACACGGTAACAGTGGTGTAAACTACTGTAAAGTGTATGTAAACTACTCTTAAGTAGAAAAACTAAACCATAAAAAATTAAAAATAAAAACTGTGATAACTTTTAAAGACATAGTACAAATATATATATACATATATATGCATATATACATACATACATATATATGGAGAACAAGTTAGGGTGTAAAGTTTTTTTTTATTATTATACTTTAAGTTTTAGGGTACATGTGCACATTGTGCACGTTAGTTACATATGTATACATGTGCCATGCTGGTGCGCTGCACCCACTAACTCGTCATCTAGCATTAGGTATATCTCCTGATGCTATCCTTCCCCCCTCCCCCCACCCCACAACGGTCCCCAGAGTGTGATATTCCCCTTCCTGTGTCCATGTGATCTCATTGTTCAATTCCCACCTATGAGTGAGAACATGCGGTGTTTGGTTTTTTGTCCTTGCGATAGTTTACTGAGAATGATGATTTCCAATTTCATCCATGTCCCTACAAAGGACATGAACTCATCATTTTTTATGGCTGCATAGTATTCCATGGTGTTTATGTGCCACATTTTCTTAATCCAGTCTATCATTGTTGGACATTTGGGTTGGTTCCAAGTCTTTGCTATTGTGAATAATGCCGCAATAAACATACATGTGCATGTGTCTTTATAGCAGCATGATTTATAGTCCTTTGGGTATATACCCAGTAATGGGATGGCTGGGTCAAATGGTATTTCCAGTTCTAGATCCCGGAGGAATCGCCACACTGACTTCCACAATGGTTGAACTAGTTTACAGTCCCACCAACAGTGTAAAAGTGTTCCTATTTCTCCACATCCTCTCCAGCACCTGTTGTTTCCTGACTTTTTAATGATCGCCATTCTAACTGGTGTGAGATGGGATCTCATTGTGGTTTTGATTTGCATTTCTCTGATGGCCAGTGATGATGAGCATTTTTTCATGTGTTTTTTGGCTGCATAAATGTCTTCTTTTGAGAAGTGTCTGTTCATGTCCTTCACCCACTTTTTGATGGGGTTGTTTGTTTTTTTCTTGTAAATTTGTTTGAGTTCATCGTAGATGCTGGATATTAGCCCTTTGTCAGATAAGTAGGTTGCGAAAATTTTCTCCAATTTTGTAGGTTGCCTGTTCACTCTGATGGTAGTTTCTTTTGCTGTGCAGAAGCTCTTTAGTTTAATTAGATCCCATTTGTCAATTTTGTCTTTTGTTGCCATTGCTTTTGGTGTTTTAGACATGAAGTCCTTGCCCATACCTATGTCCTGAATGGTACTGTCTAGGTTTTCTTCTAGGGTTTTTATGGTTTTAGGTCTAACGTTTAAGTCTTTAATCCATCTTGAGTTGATTTTTGTATAAGGTGTAAGGAAGGGATCCAGTTTCAGCTTTCTACATATGGCTAGCCAGTTTTCCCAGCACCATTTATTAAATAGGGAACCCTTTCCCCATTGCTTGTTTTTCTCAGGTTTGTCAAAGATCAGATAGTTGTAGATATGCGGCGTTATTTCTGAGGGCTGTGTTCTGTTCCATTGGTCTATATCTCTGTTTTGGTACCAGTACCATGCTGTTTTGGTTACTGTAGCCTTGTAGTATAGTTTGAAGTCAGGTAGTGTGATGCCTCCAGCTTTGTTCTTTTGGCTTAGGATTGACTTGGTGATGAGGGCTCTTTTTTGGTTCCATATGAACTTTAAAGTGGTTTTTTCCAATTCTGTGAAGAAAGTCATTGGTAGCTTGATGGGGATGGCATTGAATCTGTAAATTACCTTGGGCAGTATGGCCATTTTCACGATATTGATTCTTCCTACCCATGAGCATGGAATGTTCTTCCATTTGTTTGCATCCTCTTTTATTTCCTTGAGCAGTGGTTTGTAGTTCTCCTTGAAGAGGTCCTTCACATCCCTTGTAAGTTGGATTCCTAGGTATTTTATTCTCTTTGAAGCAATTGTGAATGGGAGTTCACTCATGATTTGGCTCTCTGTTTGTCTGTTGTTGTTGTATAAGAATGCTTGTGATTTTTGTACATTGATTTTGTATCCTGAGACTTTGCTGAATTTGCTTATCAGCTTAAGGAGATTTTGGGCTGAGACAATGGGGTTTTCTAGATATACAATCATGTCGTCTGCAAACAGGGACAATTTGACTTCCTCTTTTCCTAATTGAATACCCTTTATTTCCTTCCTCTGCCTAATTGCCCTGGCCAGAACTTCCAACACTATGTTGAATAGGAGTGGTGAGAGAGGGCATCCCTGTCTTGTGCCAGTTTTCAAAGGGAATGCTTCCAGTTTTTGCCCATTTAGTATGATATTGGGTGTAAAGTTTTTATTATTTTTCTATTTTTCAGTTTGTTTGTCTTTGCAGTTATCAGTTTAAAATAATGGGTTTTATAATAGTATTTGTAAGTCTCAAGGTATCATCAAATTCAATAAATACATGTGTGTGTATCTATATATACATATATCATATATATATATAAGATACACAAAACTAAAAAGCAAGAAATTAAATCATACCACCAGGGAAAATTACCTTAACTATGGGAAGACAGAAAGGAAAGAAGGAAGACCGCAAAGCAACCAAAAAGCGAGTAACAAAATGGCAGGAGTAAGTACATACTTATCAATAATAACATTGAATGTGAATGGACTAAACCCTCCAATTAAAAGACATAGAGTGGCTGAATGGATTAAAACAAACAAACAAACCAAGACCCAGTGATTTGTTGCCTACAAGAAAGATACTTCACCTGTAAAAATAAAGGGATAGAGAAACAGCTTCTATTCCAGTGGAAACAAACCAACAAAAAAAAGCAATAGCTACACTTATATGAGACAAAATAGTTTTCAAGATTAAAAACTATAAGGAGAGACATAGAAGGTAGTTACATAATGATAAAGAGGTCAATTCAGCAAGACTAAATAACAATTTCAAATATATATGCACCCAACACTGGAACACCCGTATATACAAAGCAAATATTATTAAAGCTAAATACAATACTAGCTGGAAGCGTCAACACCCCAGCCTCAACATTGGACAAAACAACCATACAGAAAATCAACAAAGAAACATCAGACTTACTCTACTCTGTAGGCAAAATATAGCTAATAGATACTTATAGTACATTTCATCAAATGGCTGAAGTATACACATTATTTTCCTTAGCACATGGATGATTCTCAAGGATAAAGGATATGTTAATTCACAAATCAAGTCTTAAAACACTCAATAAAATTCAAATAATATAAAATGTCTTCTCTGAACATAATAGAATAAAACTAGAAATCAATAATGAGGAATTTTGGAAATTATACAAGTATATGAAAATTAAACAATATGCTCCTTTATGACCAATGAAGAAATTAAAAAGAAGGAAACTGAATAATTTCTTGAAATAAATGATAATGGAAATACAACATACCAAAACCTATGGAATACAGTGAAAGCAGTACTAAGAAATATATAAACACTGACATGAAAAAAGAAGAGAAATTTAAAATTAACAATGAGCAAGCATCTTATATAAGTAGAAAATCAAGAGAAAACAAAACCCAAATTTAGTAGAAGAAAATAAATAATAAAGATCAGATAAGAAATAAAGGAAATTTAAATGAATAAAACAATATAAAATATAAATGAAACAAAGACTTTTTTTTTGAAAATATAAACAGAATTGACAAACCATTAGCCAGGCTAAGTAAGAAAAAAAAGAGAGAAGAGCAAATAAATAAAATCAGAGCTGAAATAGGAGATATTACAACCAGAAATTCAAAGGATTATTGTGGATACTTATAAGCACTAATTAATTATAAATTTAAATAATCTAGAAGAAATTGATACATTCTTAAACAGATAAAACCTGCCAAAATTTAAAACATGAAAACATCAAAAACACAAACAGACCAATAACAAATAATGAGATCGAAGTCATAACAAAAATTCTTCCAGGAAACAAAAGCCTGGGGTCTGATGACTTCATTGCTGAAGTCTATCAAACCTTTAAAGAAGAATACCAATCCTACTCAAACTATTCCAAAATAGAGGAGAAGGGAGTATTTCAAACTTATTCAATGAGCCCAGTATTACCCCCATCTCTGAATCAGATAAAAACACATCAAGCAAAGAAAACTATAGACCAGTATCACTAATGAATATTGATGCAAAAGTCCTGTACGAAATACAAGGAAACTGAATTCAACAACACATTAAAAAGATCAATCATCATGATCAAGTGGGATTTATACCAGAGATGCAAGGATAGTTCCAAATATGCAAATCAACTAAGATGATACATCATATCAATAGAAGGAAAACATATGTGATCATTTCAATTGATGTGGAAATCACATTCGATAACATTCTACATCCCTTTATAATAATAATAAAAACTTTTAAAAAACTAGGGATAGAAGGAACATACCTCAAAATAATAAAAGCCATATATGACAGACCCACAGTTAGTATCATACTGAAAGGAAAAATCTGAAAACCTTTCGTCTAAGATCTGGATCACCACAGGGTTGCCCATTTTCACCACTGTTATTCAACATAGTACTGGAAGTTCTAATTAGAACAATCAGACAAGATAAAGAAATAAAAGGCATCCAAATCAGAAAGAAAGAAGTCAAATTATCCTTGTTAGCAGATAATCTGATATTATATTTGGAAAAACCTAAAGACTCCACCAAAAATCGATTAGAACCTGATAAACAAATTCAGTAAAGTTACAAGATACATAATCAACATACAAAAATCAGTAGCATTTTTATATGCTAACAGTGAACAATCTGAAAAAGAAATTTAAAAAGTAATCCCATTTACATTAAATACCTAGTAATTAACCAAAAAAAGTGCACTATCTATACAATAAGAACTAAAAAACACTGATAAAATAAATTGAAGAGGGCAAAAAAAATGGAAATATATCCCTTGTTCATGGATTAGAATAATCAATATTGTTAAAATGTCCATGCTGCCGAAAGAAATCTACAAATTCAACACAATATCTATCAGAGCACCAATAACATTCTCCAGAAAAATATTTTTAAAAAACTGCCCTAAGATTTATATGGAACCATAAATGACCCAGAATAGCCAAAGTTGTTCTAAGCAAGAAAAACAAAATGAAGGAATCACCTTACCTGCCTTCAAATAATGCTACAGAACTACAGTAACCAAAATGGCATAAAAACAGACACATATACCAATGGAACCAAATACGGAGCCCTGATATAAATCTGTAAATCTACAGTCAACTCATTTTTGACAAAGTTAACAGGAACACACATTGGTGAAAGGATAGGTTTTTCAATAAGTGGTGCTGGGGAAAAAATATTCATATGTGGAAGAATGAAACTAGACCCCTATCTCTTGTAATATATAAAAATCTAATCAAAACAGATTACAGACTTAAATCTAGACCTAAACTATGAAAATACTAAAAGAAAACATTGGGGAAACTCTCCATGACATTAGATAGAACAAAGAGTTATTGAATAATAGTCCACAAGCACAGGCAACCAAAGCAAAAATGAAAACATGGGATCACATCAAGTTAAAAAGCTTCTGCAGAGGAAAGGAAACAATCAACAAAGTAAATGGACAACCCACAAAATGGGAGAAAATTTTTGCAAACTACCCATCTGCAAAGAATTAATAGCCAGAATATGTAAGAAGCTCAAAGAACTGTAGAGGAAAAAATGTTGTAATCTCACTGAAAAATTGGCAAAATATCTGTATAAACATTTCTCAAACAAAGGCCTACAAATAGCAGACAAATATACAAAAAGGTGCTGAACATCACTGATTATCAGACAACTGTAAATGAAAACTATAATGATATGTTTTCTCAGCCCATATAAATAGGCTTATATCAAAAAGACAGGCAATAAGGAATACTGATGAGGATATGGAGACAAGGTAACCCTTGTACATTCTTGGTTTCATTGTAAATTAGCAAAATCACTATGGAGAACAGTTTGGAGTTTCCTCAAACAACTATAAATATAGCTACCATATGATACAGCAATCCAACTCCTAGATGTACGCCCAAAAGAAGAGAAATAAATATATTTCTGCACTCCCATGTTTGTTGCAGCACTATTCACAATAGCCTAGATTTGGAAACAAGTGTCCATCAACAGGTGAATGAACAAAGAAAATGTGGTACCTATACACAACAGAGTGCCAGCCATGGAAAATACTGTGATTCTGCCATTTGCAACAACATGGATGGAAATGCACATTATTATGTTAAGTCAAATAAGCCAGGAACAGAAAAGCCAACTTCACATATTCTCACTTATTTGTGAGAGCTGAAAATTAAAACAATTGAATGTATGGAGATAGTCTAAGGTTGGTTACTAGAAGCTTGGAAGGGCAGTAGGGGCATGGAGATGGAAGTGGGGATGGTTAAGGGGTACAACAAAACAGAAATAATGATTAAGACCTTGTATTTGATAGCACAAAAAGGTGACTAGAGTCAAAAATAATTAAATTGTAAATTTTAAAATAAAGAGTATAATCTGATTTCTTCCAACACAAAGAATAAATACTTGAAGAGAAGGATACACCATTTACTCTGATGTGATTATTATGTATTGCATGTCTGTATCAAAATATCTCATGTACACCTACTATACACCCACAAAAATTTAAAATTAAAAAATGTATTCAAGTATATAATTTTAGATGTATTAAAGAACCTAAATCTTAAGGTTTGTTATATATTAAATGTACTTAAGTGTTTTTCTTGCCAACAAAATGAAAACCTGGTAGTTATTTTCCAAATGAGTAAATGTTCAAACAAAAATACTTTAAAATTGAATTAATTATCAAAAAAGTCTAGACAATCAATTCTTCATTGAAGGAAAGGGGAAAAATCAATTTCACAAAGAGATGACTTTACTAGTTAATCTATATATTCAGCTTAGAAAATGTTGTTATGAAACCTCAAAGTTCTATTAATCATCTTTATTATTCTTACAGGAAATTCATGTAGATTCTCCTTTCATTTTATTATTGTAACTAAAAAGATTATCTGTGCAAACATTGAATAAGGTGTTAAAACTTTTTTGTTAATTCCATGTACAGATGCAGTCCTACTCTTTGAGATGTTATTTTATCATTAGAGAAGAAAATACTGTTACAGGTGGAAATGCACACACTTAAAATGTCTCAAGATATAATAATAAATTTTAAGAATAATATAATTGATATTAACTCAGTGTTTAATATATTCCACAATCTGCACTGGGCAAAAATTTTATATATTATCTCATTCAAGCCTTAAAAGATTCTGACTTGCATATGGTTATCTTATATTTGTAAGTAAGTGATTTCAGTCCAAAGAGTTTAAGATACATGGTCTATACTACAAGGATAATAACTATCAAAACAGTATTCAGATGTAGGAGTCTCCAACTGTAATATGTGTGGAAGTTGGCATTTAAATGTTACATACTTTGTATTTTATTATCCAGAAAATAAATATAGTTATCTACTGTTACTATAGTATTTGGGAAATTTTTTATGAACACTTCAATTTCCTGAAAATAAATTTTCATAATAAAAACAGAAACTGAAACTTTCTTTCTGCCTCACAAAGATTAGATATTTGGAACACTCCAGAATGACTGCGTCAACTTGACAAGTGCTCCTTCCCCAAAAGCAACTATGTAACTTGACAAATTGTCATTAATAGCTGTTTAAATCATTTGTGAATTGAGCAAAAGAAAAAATGCAAATTGAGAAGCACTTATTCAACAAAATGTACTGAATCTTGGCGTCTGTTATTTCAGTTAGGGGCAGCTCCCATCCCAACACATTCCACCCCCAGGTCTGTGGTCCCACCTAAAGAAATTGACATTATTTGGAGCAGACTATGGAAAAATTCATGCCCAAGAATGTTGTGGAGAAAAATATATAGATCTCAACAGCAAATGATTAGTGTAGGCCAACATCTCAGGGTAATTAGTTCATTCAAGCTTTAAATTTACAGACAACTCAGAAACTTAACATGGAGATAAAGGGAAAGGGAAGGTAAAAGACCACCATGTTGATACCACATAGTACTGGTGGTTCGGAACCTACGCATATGTGTAAGGCCACAATTTTATCATGAGTGACTACAGAGAAAATGTGTGAGCTACTACTCCTGACTGAAAGTGGAACACAGCTGTCAACTCCCTAAACTTGTATTCTCTTCAGCTACAAACAGATCCAATGGCAAAAGGTGGGAGACGTACCAGATCAAGTTTAAACAAAACCTATGACGAATCATTAGGTAGTTACTTGTCTAAGTTGAAATAGGGGAGATCCAAACTTAAAAATAAAAACAAGAAAACAAAAACTTGGCAGTGAAATCAGTAGCTATACAGTTTGGAAGAAATACATTTTAAATGAATAATTCAGGGTAATCATTGAATAAACAATCAAAACACAAAAACAAAGGAAGTCACTTGGAGATAAGAAAAATAATCTATACTTGTTATGATATATTATGCTAAAATGTCCAGTATTTTGAAAAAAAGATATACAAAGTAACAGGATAGCATAATACACATTGGAGAAAAAGAGAGTCAATACATATTGTTTTTAAATAATTTGAGATATTTTTTCAAACACAAATATTCCAAACAGAAAAGTAAAGAAGAGCATGTTTAAATACAATAATTAAATGAAAATATAGGCTGGGCTTGGTGGCTTACGCCTGTAATCCCAGCACTTTGGGAGGCCGAGGCAGTGGATCACGAGGTCAGGAGTTCGAGATCAGCCTGGCCAGCGTGGTGAAACCCTGTCTCTACTAAAAATACAGAAAATAGCTGGGCATGGTGGCACACCCCTGTAGTCTCAGCTACACAGGAGGCTGAGGCAGGAGAATTGTTTGAACCCAGCAGGTGAAGGTTGCAGTGAGCCAAGATCGCGCCACTGCACTCCAGCCTGGGTGACACAGTGAGACTCTGTCTCAAAAAAAAAAAACAACAAAAACCAGAAAACATAACAACAGTGACCCTTTTATCAAGAATATCAGTAAATAGGCATTTTAAAAATTTCCCTCTACACACTGCTTTGAATGTGTCCCAGAGATTCTGGTATGTTGTGTCTTTGTCAACAGTTTCCAAGGAGCGAAAGAATCATGGAAAGAACATAGCGGGTGAACTGGGTTTTCTCTGAGAATCATCAGTACCATATACCAAACCAATGGTTTCTCACGTTAAGTGTATTCTATTTTAAAACCCACTTTAACACTATTTAGAGTAAAAATCACAAATCTATACCTTACCACTCACCACTTTATGTCATTTATGTATCTGAGTGACCCAATATATTATAATGACTTTAGTGTCAGATGCTTTGTCCTGTTTACCTATAAGCTTAGCCTAGTGTCTTCTATAAAAACAACAATCAAGTTTGAATAATTGGACAGTTTCTTACAAAATTAAGTTTGACTCAAGGTTTTGTCATGTTTCTGATATTCCCAGTCTCCCAAATGAATGTCTGATTTTGACTCACACATTTGTGGACCCAGGCTCCAGCCTTCTTTCTCAGCTTCTAAATGCTATTTATTACTAACACTTCCATGGGTTAAAACCTTTATCTATTTGTCAAACTGCCATCATTACCTTTTCCCCATTTTCATTACAATATTGTGTTGGTAAAAAAAAAAAATTCAGCTGCAAGCAATAGGAGACTAATGAGCAGAGCATAATTGAAATATTTATAATTTACTTAATCAGAGGTCTGAAGGTTGATTGTCTCAGGGTTAGTCACTTAGTATTATCAAGAAACTCATAAACCTAGGCTTTTCTTAGATTCCAACTCTATCATACATAGATGTTAATTTTCTATCATTAAGATTTTCAACTCATGATAAAAAAAATAGTTGTTGTAACTACAGAAAACTCATATGTTACAAGGCAGAAATAAAAGCAAAACTAATGGTACCAGTGAAGAATTTGGTAGCATCTGTCTCTGTTAGAGCCTGGCAAAGGCTTTCTCTGAACATTCCTATTAGACTTCCCTTTATATTGCATGGGCCATAAATAGGTTGAATGATGATCCGTAAGTGTCAGGGATGTCAAGAAAAAACTATATTTCCTGAGGATTTCTACATTAATTTTGAACAAAACCCAAGTTCAATAAGCTTGGACGCAACAATTTGTGTATTCTATTTGTTTGTGATTAATTCCAAAGACCATGTCTTCTGTTTTTCCAACAGAAAGTTGCATCTATTTTATGTACTTTAAAAGTCTGCAAATTCAAAGAGTATTTCAGTTGAACTTGTACAATATCTCTGATGTTTATGCATGCAGAGAAATGTTTCTTATTTTTGAAAGTTTCAACATGCTGGCTTAAGGAAAATTACTATGTGAAGCAAATTGGAGTAGAGTTATCTCCTTCCCAAACTGCCACCAATTGGTTTGGAAATAAATTCTACCAGGTTATAGCACTTAACACAATACTTCTAATTTCTAAAAGCATACTAAAACTTTAATATTCACATACATATAAAAACATATAAATCAGATGGTTGCCTATAATTTCAATAGATTCTGCTGTCTAAATTCTTTTGTTGACAATACAAAAGGCTAATTTTATTTTGCACTGAGAAAAATCATCTAAAATTTTGGAACCACTTATAATTTTCTATATTTATAACCATATCAAGATAATTATTTTTGTTTCACCAGTGAACTGAATATATCTAATACAATATATAAAGAATGTGCTAATTTAAGTGAATGAAAAATTATACTGTGCATGTTCATTAACTGCCATATTGTGAAATAGTACAATAAAATGCTACCATTTTATGTATGTATTGAGATTATAAAAAAATCAATTATCTTTTCCTAAGATTTGCTAAAAAAGCCAGAAAGATAAGTCAATTATGTACGTGGTTCAAAGGTATTTTTTGCCACTTCATTGTTTTTTTCTAAGATTAGCCTATATTCTGATACATTTGGGAAATAGCAAACCTAGATTATATTATAGAGAACTCACAAAGTCAGTCACTGGTTTATTGTTGTACAATTTTTAAAAGGAACAATTTTAAAACAGACCATTTTACTCTAACAGAAGACTAATTTAGAAGCTGAATCATCATAATTATCGGTGTATAAAAAATTCAAATGTCTCAGTTTGGAATTCAAGGTTAGTTAGTGCCTGGGCCCTCAGAGCTTTTCAGTTATTATTTTTTTTTAATGTCCTCAGTTTCCGTTCTGTAGTCAAAATTCCTTTAGTCAGAGTACTATATTCTCATGCTTATTAGTTTCTTTACATTTTTACCTATATGCTTAGTTCCAGATCCTTAAAAATAATTATCTCAGTTTATAAACACAATATTTTGTAGGAACTTTTAAAAGCCAAGGAAATATTTCTAACCTCTACATGCCACCTTTATTACAAATTGTCTTTCTTTTTAACTACCTTATTTTGTTCTACGCTTGCCATCCTTTGTTCAGTCTCTACATTTTCTAGCCATCCTGGAAAGCCAGGACATTGGATGGTCTGCTTAAATTTTTTCTAGGCTTCCCATCCCCATGATAAATGCACACACACAAAAATCTTCTGTTTACTTTTAACCATCCTTACGACACACATTTCTCCACCAGGGATAATGTATTTGTTACATAATAATTTCCTTTGCTATTACAGTTTCATATTTGACTTAAGGATTTCATAACATTATAGTTATAGGCACAGAATATTTTCTTGCTCAGCCTTGTGCTACATATAATTTCATTCTCACAAAATGAACTCATGGTGCCTCCTTTGGAATAACATTATGTAGCAGTAATCGTATAGCAATGTGGCAGGCTTCTTTTACATAAGTATGAATAGGTAATAAAAATTTTAGATAAAATATGTAAATTTACATTCACAACCATTAAATCCATAACACAGAGACAAGTGTGCAATTAATTACTTTATGGTATTACTGCAAATAAGTTAATAACTGGCTGGGTGCTATGGCTCACTCCTGTAATCTCAGCATGTTGGGAAGCTGAGTCAGGCAGATTGTTTCAGCCCAGGAGTGAGACCAGCCTGGGCACCATAATGAGATTCTGTCTTACAGAAACATTCTAAAAAAAATTAGTCAGATGTGGTAGGTTCATACCTGTGGTCCTAGTTACTGGAGAGGCTAAGTCAGGAATATCTGTTGATCTCAGGCGTTCAAGGCCATGGTGAGCTTTAATTGCACCACTGCATTCCAGCTTGGGTGATACAGCAAACCTGTATGTCAAAAATTACATATATATAATTTTTATTTTATACATATATATATACACACACACATACACACATATATGATTATATACTGTTCCAATATCTAGTAACTGCTTTCTTCAGAGAGACTGCATATGGCTGTTCACATTATTGAATTCTAATGCATTTTAGCCTAACCTTAATTAGGCCATTTAACAAGAACAATCTTATTTCTCTGAAGGTATTCAGTCTCTCAAAGATCAGCTATATCAACTGTTTTACTACCTTATGTTCACCAACCTCAGAAATACTCCCACCTCCCTCCTTTTACTCTCCTTATCTCTCCTCAAAATTTCCTCCTGTCTCTCTCAACCAGGTTGTTATCATCCTGGTATTTAACCACCCCTATCTAAATCTGTCTCTACTTTGCCAGCTCCCCAGTTTTTTTTTAATAGTTTCTCAAGATCTTGGTCCTGTTCCTCCAGTTCTCAGACCCTGAAAATAAGAAGCTGCAGAAACTCAGTTGCCCTCTTCTCAATAAGTTAATTTTAAGCCTTGGTCTTGATCTGACTTATTTGTTATAATAAAGAACTTCCCTGACCCATGCCCATACAGAGAGAAATTTTTTACATAATTCAGATTTGTCTTAGAGTCATGTTCTTCTAAGCTTTCAGACATTCACCAGTTAGCTCAATTCTTGTGTGTTCCACAGATGCCTCTTTATAGTTTGAAGAGACCAATGGATAAGAATCAACAGACTTACTTAAATAAAAATACACTAAAGCCTATCACAGAACTGAGAAGACTAGAAAAAAAAAAACTTAGATTCCATCCTTAGAGACTTCCCATAAAAAATAGACTGGTTAAATTATCAAAACTGTAAACAACAAAGAAATGAATTAGTCACTAATTATAGGCACCACTTAGAAAACATCTGGAAGAATTAATCAGGCCTAATGCTAGATAATCCTAAATGACCTGGATGCTCTGCTTAGTTACCAGCTTTATTAGTGGGTTCTATGCAGAATTATGAGGCTATTATATCATATCCATTGCCAAAATGTCATTCACTCTGAAATCCATGCTTTAGCACAACATCATGAAGATGTAGGATGGGCTTATAAAATTAAAATTAAATCATAAAAGCTCATGACTCTTCAACTTAAATAAAAGGAAAATCATCTCAAATCCATAGAGCCATCCTCAATTACACTAAAGTATTTAACTTCAAACACAGGAGTTTCAATATCTCCCTCCCAAGGAGATCTGCCCTTCCCTGCCCCAAGATACTCTTAATACTATAGGGGGAATGATAAGTTAAATCAATGGGAATCTTCCCATTTCTGGTAGACACCAGAGCTACCTACTCCAACCTGAACACCTCAAAATTACCCATGGTAATTCTTTGAAGAACACAAACCACCTCTCTGTTGAGGTAAGATATATTACCCCTTTGTTGGCTCCTTTTGTATTTCTTGGACTCCATAATTCCTAGCATAGCTTTTTATTAATCCAGAATAATTATTAATCTATTGGCAGAAATTTATTTTCTAGTTAAATTGTTAATATTTCATGTTCACCTGAGGGACTAACCTTTGAAATGTCAGTCTTTTCTTCCACTGATCTTTGCCCTCTATTGTCTCTGATAGAACACTCCAGTTTTCTCACACTTATAACTCCCCAAACACTTGACAATGACAATCTCCAAATTCTAAATATGACCATTCACATACTTGATTTAGTTTGTAGTATAGGGATAACAGCAGCAGGACATGTTTAGGAAGCAGGGTCCTTAGAGCTGGATGTAAACCTCACTTTGGCGTCTCAGTCTAACAAGGTCCTACACTAAAACCTGGGGCAATTAAAGGTTTCAGACTTAGCATTCAATAGTTGCTTGACAAGGGGCTCCTTATTTCTACCTCCAGCCCATGTAACACATAATTTTAGCTGTAAAATATCCTAATGGAAAGAGTTTCTAATTGGATCAAGATTTGTGGGCCATAAATAAAATTTTAAAAATCAAGGTTTCCTTTTGTCCCAAACCCTAATACTCTTCTTGCTTCCATACCCTCTAACACCATGTTATTTATATTTGTTGACTTGCTCTATTGCTTTCTTCATTATAACGTTTTGCCCTAATTCCTAATACCTATTTGCCTTTCCATGGAAAATTCAAGAATATGATTACACAGTCGCATCCTGGGGATTTACAGAAGCCCCCATTTATTTTGCCCAGTCAGTAAATAAAAATCAAAAGAAGCTGGGCTTACGTTGCAATTCAACCCTCATCCAATATGTTGTTTTCATCTTTCTTTGATTTACATGATTCAAGAATTTTTAGAAGACACACAGTACTTATTTAAAAATATTAGAACAGAAGTAATATAAGTTCTCAATATATAAAGTTCAATTCATGACCCCCTACTATTTAGGCCTGAGGGAAAAATCTTATTCCCAGATCTTATCAATACTATTCTTAATTATTCCCTGCCTCAAACCAAGAGTCAGCTTCAGGGATTTCTAAGACTAATTATCTATTGTGGAATGTGGATTATTAACTTCTTCTGCTATATTATCCCATTTATATTCATAACAAATTAGATTGTATCTAAACTTCTGCAATGAGAATCACTCTATAAAATTTTTTTATTTCTAAAAATATTTTTTCTTCCACCCTTACTTTGGAATTCCCTAATTACTCCTCGCCCTTCTCCCTCATTTTTCATGAAAGAAAATGACATACCTTAGGTTTCCTATCTGAAAAATGCAACAGAAACTACAGGCTCATGGGATATTTTAGCTTTATCATACATCCTGTATCTCAAGCTTTGTCTTACTTGTACATGATCAGTCGTAGGAAGAGCAGAAATAATTGAAGCCATAGTTGACCTTTGCTAGGTCTTACCCTGAACATCATATATCTCATGCAATTTAGACTCTTCTAACTCATATCACTGTAAATATTTGGCTTCTCAGCTCACCTCTAATTAACTCTTATGCTTTTTCCTTCTCACATCACTGTTTATTGCTGTCAACTCAATCATATCACGATCCTCCTTTTCCCAACTGAAGTAAACACACGATTGTATTACAGCCACTCAAGCCTCAACCTTCCTCTTCCCTGAACATTGAGAATGCCCTTGCGAATCCAGACCTTACCCTTTTTTGTTGATGGTTCATGTCTCTGCACCTTTAGGAGGAAATATCAAGGTACAATATCCCATTATAGATTTGTAAACCCCATACAATATATGCCACTCTGTTTCAGAGTCATCTCAAATCACTGAATTTGTGTCTCCCACAAGAGCTATTTCTTTGACTGAAGAAAAAGAGATATCATTTACATAGCAGGTATGTATGATTTTTTAGGTAGTACCTGAGTGTGGCATGTTATTGAAAACAAAAAGATTTTTGACCATAGAGGGGGTGTGTTGGTTAATATTGTCAACTAGATTGGATTGAAGGATGCAAGGTATTGTTCCTGGGTGTTTCTGTGAGAGTGTTGCCAAAGGAGATTAACATTTGAGTCAGTGGACTAGGAGAGGCAGATCTCCCCTCAATCCTGGTGGGCACCATCTAGTCAACTGCCAGTGTGGCTACGATAAAAGCAGGCAGAAGAACATGGAAAGACTAGACTGGCTAAATCTTCTGGCCTCCATCTTTGTCCCGTGCTAGATGCTCCCTACCCTTGAACATCGGACACCAAGTTCTTCAGCTTTTGGACACTTGGACTTGCACCGGTGGTTTGCCAGTGGCTCACGGGCCTTCGGCTATGGACTGAAGGCTGCAGTGTCCGTTTCCCTGCTTTTGAGGTTTCGGGACTCAAACTGGCTTTCTTGCTCCTCAGCTTTCAGACTGCCTATTGTGGGACTTCACCTTTGTGTGGGACAATATTCATTAAAAAAACTTTCTTTCATATATACATCTATCTTATTAGTCCTGTCCCTCTAGAGAACAATAACTAATGCAAGGAGCATCAATTAAAAATGAAAAACATGTGTCCGACATATTAGAAGTTCTGTTATAGCCAAGAAAGGTGGCCATTCTCAAGGTAGAAACACACATGGGTGCCAATAGTCCTAAAATAAAAGGAAACTCACTAATTGATCAATATGCTTAGGTGGGTATCTCAGAAAGCTGTTCCATTCTCAGTCCAATCAGTCAGGATTTTAAGTCTACTGTATTTACAATCTGACCCTTAATTGAGGAATTTAAAATCTTCCAATTTAAAGTCCATGAACAAAATGGCCAAGTTGTATATTTTAACCACCCGGTTAGACTTAGAAGACATTCAACTGACCATGTAGCTCCCCCGCCCTAGATTTAGTGTTTGACATTTACAAGATCACTCACCATGGAAGGGAGAAACTAAATAAACTCCTCTGCCAACATTGGTGGGCAAATTTCACTCTCTATCTGGTGCTGTCTTTGTACCCCATCTGTTGAAAACATAACCCTAGTGAAGATGTAAAGACAAGAAAGGAAGCTAAATCTATTAGCAAGACATTTTCTTAACCGGAAATTAGATTTTAGCCATTTATCTAAATATCATGGATATCAATATTTTCTTAAGTATCTTCTGCATGTCCTCTCACTGCCTTGAAGCTTCCCATTGTAAAAGTTTCATTGCCATACTATTGCTAAACCTTTGTTAGAAAATGTATTCTCCACATGGGAAATTCCACTGGCTCTTTCAAGTGACAGAGAGACTAATTTCAAAAGTAAAGTAATACAACTAAGTTAAAGAATTATCCATTTATCTCAAAAATTGCACTATCTTTATCCTCAGTCATCTAGAGTGATAGAAAGACCTAATGGACTATTAAAATTAAATATGACTAAACTTTAAAAGAATTCATTTTCTCATTGCTGTTATCCCTGATTTCCCTTGAGTCCACTCCTGCTGGGTCATTTCAACTGTCTACACATGAAGTAATAACTGGACAACTGGACAGTCCATAAGAACTCCCTATACTGCCTGAACTCTCAAAGATTCTAACCTAGTCAACCCAGACATTCTAAAATACTGCAAAAGATATATTAATTATACCCATCATTAATCTCAGCAGGTTGGGTTGATGATTTTCCTCCCATCTCCCATCCAAACCACTCCACAATCAAGAAATGAAGATTTAGTATTCTGAAGAGAGCATCACTAGAAAGCTAATGTTAAACTCTGCAGGAAGGACATTTACATCATTCTTCTTATCACTAGCATGGTTGCCAAACATCAGGGGATCTAACTTTGCACTCATACTACTCAACTAAAAAGTTACAAAAGCTAGTATGAATGGAAGTCCATCCCAATGGGAGACCTAAAACTAAGACTGTCTCTCAGGAGCTCCCAGAATCAGATAGTGTCATAAGTATACAGCTTTTCCAGTAATTTCAAAACAAGTAGACATCATGAGGAGGAGGTAATTTTCCACTTTATATGTGAGAACAACACACCCTAGGATTCCCTTGCTTATTTCCTATTTTCAGAATTGTATTTGTCCTTTACTTCATCCTTCTTCTTTATCCTCTTCAGTGACAACTTTGTTGTCTGCATACTTCTCCTCATTGTAAACATAGCCTTCCATAAGGAATCTTACTTTGTGTTACCTTCTTCTCCACCTTAGTGAAGCTGTTTTCCCTATAATGACTCCCCATTATTCCAAGGATCCCCAATATATCTTATTCCCTCACTCAACTCATAGCACAATCTTATAGTCCTATTTCTAATTGCTGGTTATGTACTCTTTTTCCTCTGGAAGCCTCTAGTTTCCCCCAAATTCCTAAACTTGTCTTGATTCAAGGGCATCCTTTGTGTTAGCACAGGGAACTTTATCGTCTCCCTCTAGATTTGAAAAGGAACACCCTTCAACATTAATACTTTTTAAAAGGCCAACATTTGTTTCTACCTGAACATAAACAAGGTTCTTTTCATCAGCGTATGTATTTGCAATTGCACCTGATTTCTCACCAACACAAATATCTACATTATTATAGGAGACAAGAATACATATTCCTCGTCTTATTATACGCATGTAATAGACTCAGATAACCATAAGTTTAATTTTACCTGGCACAGTTAGGACTGTCTTACAAAAAAATAATAAAACAAAAACAAAAAACTGGGAACTATTATCTTTTGAACTTTACAGGACAACAACTCCATCAAAAGAGCTCATAAACCCCAAAGAGCAATCTACTGGACAGTTATACACAGGAACCCTGCATAGCCCTGTCTTAGTACATTTGGGCCTGTACAACTGAATACTATAGACTCAGTGTCTTAAAGAGCAAACAGTCCTTTTCACAGTTTTGGAGGCAGACATGTTCAAGATCAAGTTGCCAAGAGATTCACCATCTGCTGAGAGCCCACTTCCTGATTCATAGTCAAGGCCATCTTCTTCTGTCCTCATGTGGCAGAGGAAAAAAGAGCTTTCTGGGAGCATTTAAAGGCATGTAAAGGGGCACTAATAACATTTGTGTGCACTCAACCGTCATTACCTAATCAGCTGCTAAAGACTCCATCACCAAATACCATCACATTGAGGATTAGCTTTTAACATATGAATTTTAAGGATACATAAATATTTTCTCTATAGAATCCCTAATGAGACATATTTTATTTGAAACAAACACATCCATCACTCCTTGCCAGTTGGACTGGATCCTGTGATCTGGCTAATCTAAGTAGGCTTTATTAAACCTTTAAAAGACACTTTTTTTTTCTGATCTTAACTACTTTATTATTTCTGAGCCAAGTTTTTCAGGCACTAGACGATACAAAAGGTCTGCAAAATGTTTTACAAGTGCAAGACTAGGTGCAAAATCTTAGCCCTATAAGGAGGTCCTGGTTTTCATTTTCCATCAAATTGTCAGAAAGCTTTAGAAGAAAAATCTAAGAGATTGAGAGTAGACCTAAAAGGCTATCTACCATAGTAGTTCTTGTACGGGCAACTTTCATGACTGCTATATGACCAATCAGTAAGTTCACTGAAATTCCCACAATTTCCATGCTATTCTCTGGAAAACAAGCAGAACTACAGGAATTCTCACTGAAACTATAAACATCATTGCCAGAGAAGTACAGAAACTTTAGCAAGTGGTCCTCTGCAATTATCTAACATTGGACATGATCTAGCTTTTCAAGAGGATATTTATGCAGTGGTCAGAAGTGACTACTGTGCATTATGTTCCCTGAAACCTGTTTAATGTTTATGCCTTCACCAAAAATATTCAGACAACAAACTGAAATATTTGTCAGATTGCCATTCTCATCCTCATCCTGCCATCTAAGGACACTTCAGGCCCAATGTCCCTACAAATCTCAAATCTTGGTTTTCTTCCCCTGTTCAAATGTCAATAATTATTCTTTTAAATTTATTTCATTTCATTATTTTTCTATTTATTATAGGCCTCTCATCTAATGCCTAGCCAAGAAGATCCTCCAGCAGCTGTCAGTACAACAACATACTTTACAAATTGCAAACCTAGTCCTCAAAGTTAACAAGAACATGAAGGCCAACCCAACCCTGAAAATCATTTTGCAAACCTTAACTTCACAATAAGTCTGATTCCATTCCTAATAAATTTTAAGGACAAACTTTGTTTGTAGTAAACAACAGAGGATGGGGTGTGTGCTGATCCCAAATCTGACCAGTTGCTCACAATTACCCATAACTTATTCATTGCTTTGACTTGATCAAATTTTATTCAATCATGTTTCCTCCTCTAGGGCCTCTAAACTTTGGGTCACTACTCAAGATTGAAAAAGCACTAAAGTACAGAATAACCCTTTAACGCTTTATTCCAAGAATGACCAGATTGCTGAGAGAAACGTTTTTCTGTTGAAGCATTCTGCTCAGCCCACTGCCTGCCCTTCTCCCACACAAAGCTTTTAGCAGCCCTGCTGACGTTTCTCTATAAAAGAAAAATCTTTCTCTGTTTGATTTTTAGACACTTGTAGATTCAGAGTTTCGAGCATTCTGCCTTCTGCAATGGTCTTTTTGAATAAAGTTTATCTATATCTGGTTTTCTTTTTAATTGATACCAGTGAGCTTAGAAGAAGACCTACACACCTCAGATGTTGATTACAGCCTTTGAGACATTGATCACAGACCTGGTTAGTCTCCTGACCCATGGAAATGTGAGGTAATAAATATGTGTTGTTTAATCCACTAAGCTTGTAGTGATTTGTTACTCAGCTATAGAAAACCAATAAATGTGAAAATGCATAATGTGAATTTGAGTCCCAGCAGAGATTAGAACTTAAAACATGGTTTTTAATAAAAGAAGTATATTAAACACTTTTAATACATTCCATGTAATTGTTTTCTCTGTATTTCACTTGGTGTTAACTAGAAATTTTCTTTAATTTCATTTTATGTAGTTAATACAATAATCTATATTGACTCAAATCATATTTTGTATTGAAAAACTATTTATTTCATGATAAACTCTCTGGAAGATGCCTCAGGAGGTTAACTATTCATGATCAGACATTTCCTATTCAAGCCTATAAGAAAAATATTATATTTTTAAATGATATCATATACAATATTTGAATAGAGTGATTTTCCCATAGTGCATTACATCTACAAATTAAAAATTATTATATTTGCTGGCCAATAATATTCAGTTAAAGTAAATATCAGTAGACATGTTTTCCATTTTATTTTCATTACAAAGCCATTTCTGGCATAATAGAAAATGGAGGCAGAACATGGTAGAAAAGTGAATGTTTATTCTGAAATGCGAGGACTTAGCACAAAGATGGATTTGACAGTTAGTAGAGTAAATAATTTTGTGAAATAATAAAGGTACATTTTAGGGATTTGATTTTGATTTTGTAATAAGTAGATGATTATTTTCCTCTGCCTTGGAGTAAATGGCTCCTATGTGGCATTTTTTTTTTTAGTTGTAAAGTAAAAACAAATTTAACCTGTAACCAATTATTAATAAGGATGTCGAAAAATTTTCATTCAAATAAAATAACTTCCTACCTTAGAATTTGATGGAACACAGACATGTTAGTTTAAAAGTTTGCTTTAATTTAGCAAAAATGCTCAATATGCATATGCAAACTAAGTAAGTAGATTGTAACAGCATGCAGCTATTTTCTGATAATAATTTTAAAAATTAAAGGCATAGATTTAGATTTAATTCAATAGTACTACCACCCAGAAAAGGTGCTGATTTACCCAAGCAGAATCTCAAAGAGGCTCTGGATTTAAAAACGGGAAGTTCAACAGAGGGAAGGAATGAGCAAAGAAAGGCAGGTAGAATGAAAAAGGAAGCAATAAGTGGAAATCACTATATGAGTCAACTCTGCCACTTTCCCTGTCCCTTCCTCATCCTAGAAAAGACTCGAAATTAGGTGAATTGAGCTATCCAGTAAATGTGGATTTGTACCACATTTGTTGGTATTTAGGGTCACCCAGCACAAATGTTCTAGGGCTACAGCTATGCTGAAAAGAGAAAATCCTGCTCATGTGCACAGAACTTCCAGTCTATTTGAAAGAAAAAGAAAACAAAGTATTCCATGGTGTTTTTGTGCCACATTTTCTTAATCCAGTCTGTCATTGTTGGACATTTGGGTTGGTTCCAAGTCTTTGCTATTGTGAATAGTGCCGCAATAAACATACGCGTGCATGTGTCTTTATAGCAGCATGATTTATAGTCCTTTGGGTATATACACAGTAATGGGATGGCTGGGTCAAATGGTATTTCTAGTTCTAGATCCCTGAGGAATCGCCACACTGACTTCCACAATGGTTGAACTAGTTTACAGTCCCACCAACAGTGTAAAAGTGTTCCTATTTCTCCACATCCTCTCCAGCACCTGTTGTTTCCTGACTTTTTAATGATTGCCATTCTAACTGGTGTGAGATGATATCTCATTGTGGTTTCGATTTGCATTTCTCTGATGGCCAGTGATGATGAGCATTTTTTTATGTGTTTTTTGGCTGCATAAATGTCTTCTTTTGAGAAGTGTCTGTTCATTTCCTTCGCCCACTTTTTGATGGGGTTCTTTGTTTTTTTCTTGTAAATTTGTTTGTAGGGACATGGATGAAATTGGAAATCATCATTCTCAGTAAACTATCGCAAGGACAAAAAACCAAACACCGCATGTTCTCACTCATAGGTGGGAATTGAACAATGAGAACATATGGTCACAGGAAGGGGAACATCACACTCTGGGGGCTGTTGTGGGGTGGGGGGAGGGGGGAGGGATAGCATTAGGAGATATACCTAATACTAAATGACGAGTTAATGGGTGCAGCACACCAGCATGGCACATGTATACATATGTAACTAACCTGCACATTGTGCACATGTACCCTAAAACTTAAAGTATAATAATAATAAAAGAAAAAAAAAGAAAGAAAAAAAATAAAAAGCACTGAAACAATTTAGGAGAAAAATGAAAAAAAATTTTAATTGCTACTCTCTGAAGCATTTGGGAAGAAAATATATCATCTGCTGGAAAATGAAGCAATAGATAAATACACTTTTTTTTTCTTTTTTGTGACGGAGTCTCACACTGTCACCCAGGCTGGAGTGCAGTGGCGCGATCTCGGCTCACTGCAAGCTCCGCCTCTCGGGTTCACGCCATTCTCCTGCCTCAGCCTCCCGAGTAGCTGGGACTACAGGCGCTGGCCACAACGCCAGGCTAATTTTGCTTTTGTATTTTTAGTAGAGACGGGGTTTCACCATGTTAGCCAGGATGGTCTCAATCTCCTGACCTCGTGATTCGCCCGCCTGGGCCGGCCTCCCAACGTGCTGGGATTACAGGCGTGAGCCACTGCGCCAGCCGAGAAATACACGTTTTGGTATTACAATATAAATGCCAAAGGAAAAATTTCATTATAATATTTGTAAAATAAAGTTGTAAAAATCTCAGGGTGTAAAACAAAAAGCAAAAAAAACAAAAGAAAACACGAACAGAATGTTTAGAGACAGAAAATTTGTGCACATAAAAATTAGGAGGGCAGTCAAATAAGAAAGACAAGAAAGAAAAGACACAATGTGAGTTCCAAGATACAATACTCACCCTGAAAATGTAGACTATTACGTTAGAAAAACCCTTCTAGACACTTGCTTAGGAAAAGATTTCATGACCAAGAACCCAAAAGCAAATGCAACCAAAACAAAGATAAATAGATGGCACTTAAACTACAAAGCTTCTGCACAGCAAAAGAAACAATCAACAGAATAACCAGAGTGGGAGAAAATCTTCACAATCTATACATATGACTAAGGACTAATATCCAGAATTTGCAAGGAACTCAAACAAATCAGCAAGAAAAATACAAACAATTCCCATCAATAAGTGGGCTAAGGACATGAGCAGACAATTTTCAAAAGAAGATATACAAATGGCCAACAACCATATGAAAAAACAGTCAACATCACTAATGATCATATAAATGCAAATCAAAACCATAATGCGGTAACACCTTACTCCTGCATAAATGGCCATAATAGAAAAATTACAAATGTTGGTGTGGATATGGTGAAACAGGAACACTTTTACACTGCTGGTGGGAATGTAAACTAGTACAGCCATTATGGAAAACAGTGTGGAGACTTCTTAAAGAACTAAAAGTATATCTACCATTTGATCCAGCAATCCCACTACGGAGTATGTATCCAGAAGACAAGAAGTCATTATATGAAAATGATAGTTGCACATGCAAGTTTATAGCAGCACAATTCACAACTGCAAAAATACGGAACAAGCCCAAATGCCCAACAATCAATGAGTAGATAAAGAAATTGTGGCATATATACATTCACCAACACAAACACTGCCACACATATATGTGTGTGTATATATATATATATATATATACACACTGTGGAATACTACTCAGCCATAAAAAGGAACAAAATGATGGCATTTGCAGCAACCTGAACGGAATTAGAGACCGTTATTCTAAGTGAAGTAACTCAAGAAGGGAAAACCGAACACTGTATGTTCTCACTCATAAGTGGGAGCTAAGCTATGGGGATGTAAAGGCATGATACAATGGACTTTGGGGAATTGGGGGAAAGGGTGGGAGATGGGTGAGGGGGTAAAAACAACTATACATTGGGTACAGTGTACACTGCTCAGGTGATGGGTGCACCAAAATCTCAGAAGTCACCAGTAAAGAACTTACTTATATAACAAAACACCACCTGTTTCTCAAAAACCTATTGAGATTAAAAAAATTTAAAAAATTAATAAAAGTTCTACCTAAAAGCCAGAAAAGAGGAACAGATGAACAAGCAAAAATGAAACTAAGAGAACATAAACAAGAAGGTAGATTTAAAGCCAACATATAAAAAACTACCATAAGCATAAATATTCTAAAAACTCCAGTTAAAAAGGCAAAAATTGTCAGTCTAGATAAAAAAGTAATGATATCTACAAAAAGCAAAGAACCATACACACAAAATACCTGTATATGTAACTTCATTAGTTTTACATTATGTGTTTTAAATTAATACAATTGTTTAAAACAATACAATTGTCTCACAATTTCTATGGGTCAGGAATAAGGAAGGGCACAGCACAGCTGGGTCTTCTCAGCATCTTACAAAGCTGCAATTAAGGCGTCAGTCAGTCAGTCAGTGTGTTCTTATCTATGGGCCTGACTTAGGGATAATCTGCTTCCAAGCTCTTTCTGATTCTTGGCAGAATTCCTCTCATTATGGATGTAGGACCGAAGTTTCTGTTTTCTTGCTGGCCCTCAGATACATTCCAGGGGCTTTCTCATATGCCCTCTCACAACAAGGCAGCTTATTTCCTCAGTGACAACAAGGGATCTCTCCCTCTTCAGCCAACTAAAATGGAGACTTACATAGTATAACCTAATAAAGATATTAACATCCTACCACCTATTTCATTAATTAGAAGCAAGTTGCAGGTTCTGCTCACACTCAAGAAAAGGAAACTACATAATGATATGACTCATTCAGGGTCACCATAGAGTGTGTCCACTAGAGACATCATAATGCTAAATAAAAGGAAAACAATACACCACATAAACACTAATCAAAAAAGTTGACATAGCTATATTAACATCAGACAAGTTAGATATTGATGTAAACATTAGAGTCAAATATAAAGAAGGGCATTCATAAGGACAAAGGGGGGTAAGTCATCAAAAGGATATCACAATCCTAAATACCTATGAACATAACAACAGAGCCGTCATAGTCAATAAAATAAAATGGATAGAACTAAAGGGAGAAATAACATATTTGCAATTACAGTTTGCTTTTCCACATTCATTCTTTCAGTAATTGAACACTTGGAAAATCATTGAGGATATACGAAACTTGATCAATATTACGAACCAAATTGACCTAATTGTCAGTTATAGAAAACACTACATCAAAACAGCAGAATACACATTATTTACAAGGCACAGAGAATGTTTAACAAGATAAATCCAGTTCTGAACCGTAAAATAAAAATTTAAAAAGTTTAAGACCACATAAAATGTTATCTGACCAAAACAGAGAAAAAGGACACCATCTAGAAGATCTACAAATATTAGCCAACTAAACAATACACTTCTAAACACTCTATGGCCCAAAGAAGAAATGGCAATTAGGAAGTATTTTTAAGTGAATGAAATGAAAATGTAATATATTAAAATCTGCAACATAAAACTAAATACTTGGAAAAATGTATAAGAATAATTGCTTATAGGCTGGGCACGGTGGCTCATGCCTGTAATCTCTGCACTTTGGGATGCCGAGGCAGGAGAATCACGAGGTCAGGAGTTCGAGACCAGCCTGGCCAACGTGGTGAAACCCCATCTCTATTAAAGATACAAGAAATTAGCCGGGCATGGTGGCGCGTGCCTGTAATCCCAGCTACTAGGCAGACTGAGGCAGGAGAATCGCCTGAACCCAGGAGCTGGAGGTTGCAGTTCACCGAGATCCCGCCATTGCACTCCAGCCTGGGCGACAGGGAAAGACTCCCTCTCAAAACAACAACAACAACAACAACAACAACAACAACAATAAAAAGAAGCTTATAATAGGAGAAATATCTTAAATTAAGACCTAAATTTCTATCATTAATGAAGTAGACAAAGAAGAACATATTGAACCTACAGTCAGCAAAATTGTGCATTAATATAGGAGTAGATGCTCCCTACAAAATAAAAAAACTTACAAACCAGAAGAGAAAAAAAAACCAATGTAAACAAAAGTGAGTTTTTACGATGTTAATAAAATTTATTAAACATGAAACAAATTGATGAGAGGGAGAAACAAAGGTAGGGAGAAAAAAGTAGAAACACAACATCACCATATGGGCAATGAAAGAACAGGCACCAGTAAAGATATTACAGAGATTGTAAGAAATAAACAGAAATATTACAAACATTTTACAGTTGTAAATTTGACAAACCAGATGAAATATAAACATTCTGTGACAACACATAATATAGAAGTTTACTCAAGAAGAAATACATAATCTGAATGGCAACATAATTTTAAAATGGAATAGTTAGTTTAAAAACCATCACACAAAGAAAATATTCATCTTAAATGCCTTGGTGGTGAATTCTACCGTACATTTATATATGAAATAAATAATGCAACTTTATTTAAAGTCATCCAAAACACAACAGGAGAAAACACATCCTAATTCATCTTAGGAGCCCCATATTGCCCTGATACCAAAGATGGATAAAGAAAGAAAACTATAGTCCAACATTTCACATGAACAAAGATGCGAAAACTCTGAAACACATAATGGTAAATTTGAATTCAGCACTACAGAAAAATATATTATGAACAAGTAGAGTTTATCCTATTAATACAAGATTTACTTAACATTTGAAAATTAGGCAACATAATTCAAAAATTTAACATACTTAAAATTATAATCATCTCAATAGATGCAATAAATTCATTCGACAATGTTTAACACCAAGCCATAATGAATGTTCAGACAACTATGCACAGAGGAGCTTTCTCAACCTGATTAAGCACATCTATAAAAAATCTACAGTGAACATTGAAGCAGCCTCATTGTCTGGGGTGATACTGGAGGTTCGTTGTCTCACGGCTGAGGGAATCAGGCAGGCAGACACACAAGTAGTGAGGTTAAGAGAGGAAGTTTAATAGGCAAAAGAAAGAGAAGAGTTCTCTCCTGCAGAGAGAGGCTCCCTAATGGATTGCCAGTTCTGCGGTGAAATGCAGGGGCAGGGGGTTTTATAGATGAGTTTCAAGAGGCAATGTCTGATTTACATAGGGTGTGAAAGATTGGTCAGACCAGGTGTCCCCTTTGCATAAGATGGGAAAAATGGATAGCTCCCACCCTAATCTTTTATCATGCACATGGGTTCTCTGCCCAGCCTGTGCCATGTTGCCCGTTTCTTTACCGTACACATGGTTACAAAAAAAGGGAAGATGGAGCCTCCATGTTAGATATGCCTGGCTCCCAGGTAGCCCTTTTCTATTGGCACAGCTGCCAGCATTACCCTATGTAAGCTTCTAGCTTGCCTATTTATGTTTGCAGCTCGTTTTTTCAGGCTGCTCTTTGTTAGAAAAGAAAATAATAATTTATTGGGCTGGTTTTTGTTACAAGGGAAGTTTTGCAAAGACATTTTTACCCTCACTATCTGCCTAAATAATTTTTTCTACCTCCTCTATCAACGTCATGTTTATTATTCAAAACTGAAAGATTTTCTCTTAATTTCAGAAGAAAGAAAATGTTTGTTCTCACTTTTTTATTCTTGTCACCAGAAGTTATGGAATCAAAATAAAGAAAAAAAATGCAAAGAGTTTACATAAAATGAAACAAAGCTTCCTTTTTTTCACAAACTACATGATCATCCGGGTGTAAAAGCTTACAAAACACTTGCTTGAATTAATAAGTATAGCAAGGTTTCAGGATAGAATATCAATTAAAAGTAGTTTCTATTTTACTGACAATGAGCAATTGGAAATGAAATTGAAACATACACACCACTTAAACTAGTGCCAAAAGTTTGAAGTGCTTAGTGATTAATTTAACAATATATTTGCACGATTGGTATACTAAAACTACAAAACATGTTTAAATTAAATAAACACGACCTAAATGTGCATTGATTGGAAAATTCAGTATAGTTAATATATCAGTTCTCAAGTTGACCTGTAGTTTAATAAAACCAATCAAAATCCCTAATCCTTTTAGGCAGAAATTTACTCCACTATCTCTATGGAAATGTAAAGGACCTAAAATGATAATGATTTTTTTTTAAATAACAATTGTGAATTCACTCTTTCTGATTTCAAGCTTTACTCTAAAGCTACATTGATCAAGACAGAGTGGATTGTTTCCATATCTTGGCTATTGTGAATAATGCTATGCTAAACATGGAAGTGCAGGTATCTGTTCAAGTTACTAATTTGAAATCTTTTCAATATGTATCCAGAGGTGGGATTGTTGGATCATATGGTAGTTCTATTTTTAACTTTTTGAAGAACCTGCATACTGGTTTCAATAGTGGCTGCACCATTCTCCATTTCCACCAAAGGTGTGTACAACAGTTTACATTTCACCACATCTCTGCATCAACATGTTACTTTTTTTTCTTTAAGATAATAACCACCAGGCATGGTGGCTCATGCCTTTAATCCTAGCACTTTGGGAGGCCAAGGCCGGTGGATCGCTTGAGCCCAGGAGTTTGAGACCAGCCTGAGCAACATGGAGAAACCCTATCTTTACACAAAAATATAAAAATTAGCTGGGCATGGTGGCAAACTCCCGTAGTCCTGCTACTCAGAAGGCTGAGGTGGTAGGAGGATAACCTGAGCCCAGGAGGTTGAGGCTGTGGTGAGCCATGATTGTTCCACTAGACTCAGACTGTGAGATAGTGAGACCCTGTATCAAAAACGAAAAATATTTAAGAAACTAGATAATAACCATCCTGACAGTTGTGAGGTATTATCTCACTGTGGTTTTAATCTGCATTTCCTTGTTAGAAAAGCACCTTTTAAAATGAGCACCTTTTTTACAACTCAAATGTCCATTAAAAGATCAATAAGTAAAGAAATTCTTGTAAATATATGCAATGGGATATTATTCAGGCTATAAAAAAAAAGGAAATCCTGTTATTTGCAACAACATGGGTGAACCTAGATAACATTATGCTAAGTGAGACAAGCCAGTCACAAAAGACAAATATTACATGAATCCATCCTTATGAGGTTTCCAAAATAGTCAAACTCATAGAAGCAGAGAATAAAGAATGGTGGTTGGCTGGGACTAGGAGGGAAAAATGGGGTATAAAGTCTACCTTATACAAAATGAATATGTTCTAAAGATCTGATATAAAACATACTAGCTTTAGTTAGCAATATTGCATTGTGCACTTTAAAATATGTTCACAAGAAAGATCTCATGTTAAGTGTTCTTACACAAAAACAAGACAAACATAAAATCCTAAAATCCACAAAGAAAACAAGAAAATGTATGGAGGTGATAGATATGTTTAGTACCTTGGTTGTGATGATAGTATCACAAGTGTACGCATATGTCCAGATTTAGCAAGATGTATCTGTGACTTTTAACAAAAACAATATAAGTTGTTTCATTGAGAAATGAAGTTTTTGCATTGTGAACTTAAAGTAATTTAATACCATTCTAATATTTCTAATTCAATAAACATTTTTCTGAAATTTGTAAAAAAAAGTTATAGATTATTACACATTGCTAAGCATTCAAATTGGTTACTTACATGTTAATTTCTTTTCAAGTTAGTATTTTGTCTTTCAAAAATCTCAATATAGTTTTTCCCTCCAATAACTATTTCATGATTGTATTATCGGTACATAAAATAACATCTTTTCACCTATGCTTGTGATATAAGCATTGTTTCCCCAGAGATGACAGAAAACAAATTCAGATCCCAACATGGCTTCATCTTCCACTGCAGACTGTCCATGCTCTTACCAAATGTTTGCTGTATTTTGTTAGATCATACCCACAGTTAGGCTTCCATTTAGGATTTAATTATGGTAAACATGTTCCCTATTTTCTCATTATTTTGCTATCAAGTATGATATTTATAAATAACAGTTTTAAAAGCAGTTAAAAATGCATAATCTGTCTTCTTATAGAGCATCCATCCTATTTGGGAGAGAGAGAGAATATAAATAGATACACACACACACACACACACACACACCATGCCAAATATCAAGAAGTTGTATGAAAGTGGAAATAATTTTGTATTTTTTTTTTTTTGCCACAAATTCTGGAAGCAGACTGCCTAGTATTCCCCCATAGCCCCCAAACCCTGCATTTACTATCTGTGAGTCACTGGACACATTACTAAGCCTCTGTTTCTATTTCTTCGTTTGTAGATCACATATAATAATATCTTTCTCAAAGTGGTTGTGAGTATTAAATAAATTTATATATATAAAACATTTGGAACAGTGCTTTACAGGTTAGTTATATTGCATTATCTGTTAGCTATAATTATAAAGAAAGGAAATAGAAACCCTAGAGGAGAATAGACAGTAACTTTGGGAAAAGCTATTTTATATAGGATGGCCTTGGAAAATCCATAAGCCAATGAGTGCATACTTTCATTGTTCAAAAATATCTATAATGAAATATTTTATGTTTATTATCTTGCTAGATCCCATTTGTCTCATACAGTAGCAATTTGTCTCATTTTTAGTCTTAACGTTTGATTATCAGTTTGAACAATAAATTGTAGGTTCATTCAATTTATAGGTAAAAGGTGAACTAAGAACACATCTAAAGAAAATGCTACACTATTATTTGGGAAGTACAGAAGGTATAATAATGGATTTTGTGTTCATGGATAAGTATATATACACATTAAATTGGCACTCAGAATAATAATACATATTTATATAACTTAATACTTCAGATAAACTTGAATATACTGTTTATTTTGCTTGAAAAACAAAATATCTTAATAAGCTTTTACTGTATGTTTTGATCAAAAAAGGATAAATTATACAGATCTTCCCTCAAATAATTATCTTACAGATACATCTGCCATCCAACATCTAATAAGAAAAGAGACACAGAAAGTAGAATACAGAGAATTAAGAAAAATATTAGTAGAGAAACTGAGCTGATTTTGTAAATGCATAGAATAAGATCATTGGTGTTTTGCGGTGAAAAGAGTGAAACTTATCCCAGCATCAAAGTGTATGTTATAAAGATTCCAGATCTGGGACACCGAGGTGTATTTCATTTCAACAGTAATTTTAGTGCTTCAGAACTGGCTGCTCAGGCTGTGTGGTTGCTTATCTACAACCATCACAACATTGGGAAGGACATTAGTCTCTACTCTTTTTCTTTTGTTCTTCTAATATCACTAGTACCCTTTCACATACTAAAACAGAAACACTGAGACTTAATTACTCTGCCCAAAATAATACACCTTTTCCTCTTTTCCTACATGAAAAATAAGAATCAAACTGTCACTCAGCATTATTGTAGTTTTAGATATGTGATGTCTTTAGAGTTTTTTACTTTGGAATCCAGCTCACTATCACAAGCCATGAAAAGCTATCTATTTTTAACACAGAAGGTGTAGTTTATTGTACTCTAAAATTTATTAATGTCTTCAAAAAGTCATTATTTTTCCCAATGTATACGGGGAATTCTTAAAACATAAATTTCTTGTTATATAAACTTTTAAAAATTTCAGTTTGAAAAAATGCCCAATTATTTTGATATGAACAGGAGGCAGGGAAGGAATGGGTAGAGGAGGGAGGGGGCCCTGGTGAGGGCTCCACCCTCAAGCCTGGACTCATGGCCCTAAATGAGAACTTCACATCCCTGTTTTCCTGCCCAAATGTGCCTTTTCAAAACCACCCTGGCCCATCCCAACCCCTACCATGTACCACTTAAAAACCACAAGTTCGACAGGCAGTGGAGCAGGACGGAGCAGCAGAGAAGGAAAGAAGTGGCCGGATGTTGGAGAAAAGCAGCTTGACTTCAGAGGAACGACTTGATGGTGGGATTTGGAGAAGAGTTCGGCCGAGGACAGCAGAACTCCACGGGAAAATTATCTTCCCGCTATATCCCTCTTCCAGCTGCATCCCTCTTCCAGCTGCCCTCCCGCTGAGAATCGGTTCCGCCACTCAAAAAAATCCTCCTCATACACCAACCTCCAGTTCATTCCTGTGACCTGATTCTTCCTGGATGCCGGACAATAACTCAAGTACCAAGAGGGCAGGGTGTAAAAGGTTGTCACCCTTACCCTCCATTGAGCTGGTTAACACCTGTCCACGAAGGCAAATGTTAAAAGAACACTGATTTTAACGCATGCCCTCTGAGGCTCTTGGGGGCACACATACTTCCTCCCAGATGACAAAGCTAAAAGAGCTTTGTAACATGCTTGGATGCTGCTGCAGGGCCAGCACAGAGCCTGCTCCTGCCAGAGAGGAGCAATGGGCAGGTTCCAGCATTTGCTTGCCCCAGCTCCGGCGCCCATTCACCTGCATACTCTCCCTTCCGTGAGAGGTTCAGAGCTGTAGGCTGAGTAAGTGAGCCACTCCTTCAGGAGTCCTGTGAAGGGGTCAAGGGAAGTATCCTCTCTCAATATGAATCAATAATCAAAGAAAAATTACAAGCTTAGAGATCTTCACAGTCATGCATGAAACTTCTCTTTCATAAGGCAACTTACCTAAGGCAGTTAGTTGGAACTCAGATCTCACACGCCTTTTCTACCATTGTAATTCAAGCTGAAAATGATTTTCTTTCTTACTTGTCAGGAAAAGCAAACAGATAACAAACCAAAATAATGCTTTTTGTTGATTACTTGGAATCAGATACTAGCTTATTTGTGGTCTCCCTGAACCACAAAAAAGAGGAATGCTGGGCCCACCTGTATCATGAGGGGCTTGCTCAGCAGAACTAAGGGTCCCTAGGTGATAAAAGGTGAAGCCAGGAACTCCATCTGGGCTGGAAGCTCCCAGCAGGCAAGTTGGTGAGGGCAAGACCAGGCCCTGTTGAAGGGCAGCTTTACCAGAAGGCAGAGAGATTAAAGAGATTCAAGGGAGCAACTGTGATGGCTGTAACAGAAACAAGTGGCAGAAAACTTGGTGGAGAAATTGGAAGTGAAGGAGAACAGGCTTCTAGTTGTATGCCTTTTAGAACTCCAGCAAGATTTCCAGCTTGCTGCTAAGTTTTGAAAGACATACCTGGATTACTGGATTGCAGGATTCTCCTCAGCAAATGCATCTAACCATACAGGAACAGTTATTTGAATTTCAGTATTTGACCAAATACTTTTGAGATGGAGACCATGAGGCATAGATTTATGAGTAATTAAACATCATAGCAAGAGAAATGGAGATAATAAAACAAAAGGTTGCTCACAACAAAACATTATAAGCATCTAAGTCTATCTGAAACAATTGATGCATATAAAAACCCGCATTGAAGATCTCCAAAACCAGCTACAGAAATACAGTTTGGGGCCTAGGGAGAAGGAACCAGGAGAAATGTGGGCAGCACAAATCTGCACAACTTCTCATGTCTGACAAGGCATCATGACCTATGGTGAAACAAACAAACAAAAACAAACAAAACAAAACAAAATAAAACAAAACAAAACCACATACTACTGGGCAATTCACTCTGCTGTTTACATATTTCTCTATGTAGCAGATGAAATAACATCTATGGAAATGAGGTACCTCAAACATTGCCATGTGGTTTTTGAGGATTAAATAGAAGATTTGGAAGAAAGTCATTTTCAGAAAAAGCCAAAAAAAAAAAAAATGTGTGTTAAGATTGGTTGGATCAATGAGATGGCTGAGTTCAGAGGAGATCTGCTTCACTTTCTGAGACCAATGAGAATGTAATAAAGAAAGAAATGCATGAGAACCAATGACAACAGCAATGGACTAAAAATTGGGTAATGTCTACATGGCATCAAATATGGGGCCAAAGAAAAGGATTCTAGTAGATTCTACTAGTGATGTATTTTGTGTATCTTTAACATGCTAAAGCTGACTTTTGTATCTAGTGAATATCACCGTGAATTGTACTCACTAGGCTTGCTAAATAAAAGTAAACAGACCACCAAAACGACCTAATGATATCACAAGGTAAAATACACTAAGGCAAGTCACCATCATGATAGCATTTCCAAGAGATTCTAGGAAGCAGGCAAGCTAAGAACATAAAGGAACACCACAGAAATCTAAGGACTTGAACAATGCTGTGTCTTAAAGTTGTCTTGAAAACATCTGAAACATTAAGAGCATCTCAGATTATTAAATTAAAATTATACAAAGAGAAAAACATACAGGATTATTTTAGCAGTGTATAAGCACCCTAAAAGAAAAACCCAACTTTTTGTCAAGTGACTACAGATGATCAATAAAAAGTTCACTTTGAGTAACTAGCAGGATGTGTATAAGCTGAAACATTAATCATAATAGCTTATACTACACAAATAGTCAATGGTTACTCACTGTGTTCAAGTATTGTGTTATTCACATTAAATCTCATTAAATTTTTACTACAACCACTAAAGAAAAAAGGGAACAAAATAATGATATCATAAATGTGTTATATGTCCTGGAAGTACAAAGGTAGCAATTCAAATGCCTTCAGAGGCCCTGAATTTGTGAAGGTAGAAGCCAATGGCTAACTAAAGACATATATTCAAATTCATGTGTTTCAACACATTCTGAGTCCATAAAAACACTTGTAAGATCCAGCCAGTTTTGGCTATTTACAAACTATGCATCTGACAAATTTCTAATATCCAGGATCTGCAAGAAACTTAAACGAATTTACAAGGAAACAACAAACAGCCCCATTAAAAAGTGAGCAAAGGACATGAACAGACACTTTTCCAAAAGAAGACATACATGTAGCCAAAAAGCATATCAAAAAAGCGCAACAACACTGATCATTAGACTAATGCAAATCAAAGACAATGAGATACCATGTCACACAAGTCAGTATGGCTATTACTTAAATTTCAAAAAATTACAGACACTGATGAGATCAAGGAGAAAGAGGAATGCATGTACACAGTTAGTCAGAGTGTAAATTGGGGCACCTATTGTGGAAAACAGTGTGGCTATTCCTCAAAAAGCTAAAAACAGAACTATCATTTGACCCAGTAATTTCGTTAATGGGTATATAAGCAAAAGAATATAAATTGTCCTGTCATAAAGACACATGCAGGCATATGTTCCTTGCAGCACCATTTACAATAGAAAAGACAAGGAGTCAACATAAATCCCCATCAATTGTAGACAGGATAAAGAAAATATGGTACATATACACTATGGAATCCTATGCAGATATAAAAAAGAACCAGATTATGTCCTTTGCAGGAACATGGATGGTGCTGGAGGACATTATTCTTAGCAAACTAATGCAACAACAGAAAACCAAATTCTGCATGTTGTCACCTGTAAGTGGGAGCCAAATGAGAAGAACACATGGACACATGAAGGGGAACAACAGACACTAGGGCCTATTGGAGGGTGGAGGGGTGGCAAGAGGATAAGAATCAGGAAAAATAACTAATAGGTACTAGGGTTAATACCTGGGTGATGAAATAATCTGTACAACAAACCCCCATGACACCGGTTTACCTTTATAACAAAACTGCACATGTACCCTTAAACTTAAAAGTTACAAAAGCACCATTTCTAATAGTATTTATAATGACATTAAAAAATAATTAACATTTTTTATTTCCTGCAATGAGCCAAGCTGTAAGTTAGGTGCTTTATAGGAGCAATTACTTTTAATCATCACAATAACTCTATGAGGTAGAGAATTTATAATTATCATTATACTAATTGAGAAATTTTGCTAAGTGTTAAGAGAAGTTCAAGGTTTTGTAGCTGATAAATGGCAAACTCAGATCTGTTTGAAATTAGCACCTACATCCTTCAATCATAAATAATACTTTCTCAAAATATGAATTTCCTTATCCATAGAGTGTGGGAAGAATAATAAACTGACTAAAAATGAAACCAACTAAAAATGTACTCAGAAGAGTCAGTTATGGTTGTCATAAAGGTATGAGGCCAAATTGGTAAAACAGTAGAAGTTTGTCCTCAGTCTGTCATTAATGTCCACCAGTTCATTGTGATGACTAGATTCTTCTGCTGATCATACTTAACATTTCTTGGAGCAGCTGGGAATCAACTTTATGGAGAAATATAAATTTAGATCATTAGGTGGTAGAAGGGGAACTGTTGTTACTTACTGAAAAACAGTTCTAACAAGTTATATTTTTAAGTCTTCCCTTTTGACAGTTATGTTATTTTTGTGAGAAAAGGTTTTTTTTCTCTCTGAAAAACTGTCATGTGTCTCTACACATTTGAAGAATTGTCATATATTATCCTATTCCTTTGTATAGATTGTATGTAGAGGAGGCATGTGCCATGTGAATGAAAGAAACTATATAAAAAGCATTGTTCCTTATAATGTTACACTACATCAGTATGCTGCCATGAACTTTAACAAGTAGTCTTATCCAAAAGAAAGGCAGAACATCTTCCTTCTATGTTTTATTTGTATTAAAACATACATTTATGAGGAAGCCAAAAAAATAAAAATGAAGTTTCCCTTATTTACTCCATGGCCAGTATATTTTATTTTTCAAAAAGTTGGCTATGCTTTGTATGTTGCAATTCCAACAAAGTATAGTTTGATCCAGGTCAGATGAAGCTTGAGTCTAGAAAATGCCAATAGGTAATAGATGTTAAGAAAAAAACCACCTATTTTCCTATTTTGTTAGATTAAAGAATATTTATACTCAAATTCACTCATAAATTTTGAGTTTTTGAAGTCAGTATATGTACTCTATGCATACAATCTGTTTTTACTTCAAATGAAAGAGTCCACAATCATAATCCTAGCTCCAACAGGCTTCCCTTTTTTGCATTGACTTTCTTTGATTTGAAGCCAACACAATGCTTTATAAATTCTATGCTCAATGAAATTTCCTAAACTCACATATTTAAATATTTTGCCTCTAATAGTAATATATTAATGTTAAAAATCAATATTATGTCTCTTACAATCCCAGTAATTTTGGTCCTGAATTTCCTTTGGAAGTTCTTAAATGGCGTTAGTATCAGCATACAACTAATTTTTTTTTTTTTTTTTTTTTTTTTTTTTTTTTGAGATGGAGTCTCACTCTTTTTGCCCAGGCTGGAGTGCACTGGCGCGATCTTGGCTAACCGTAACCTCCGTCTCCTGGGTTCAAGTGATTCTCCTGCCTCAGCCTCCCGAGTAGCTGGGATTACAGGCACCCGCCACCACGCCCAACTAATTTTTTTGTATTTTTAGTAGAGACAGGGTTTCACCATGTTTGGCCTCGCTGGTCTCGAACTCCAGACCTCAGGTGATCCACCGGCCTCGGCCTCTCAAAGTGCTGGGATTACAGGCGTGAGCCACCGCGTCCGGCCCGCATATGACTAATTTTTTTTAACCACTCACCAACTCCAAACCTTGACTCTTATAGTTCTCTTAATTGAATTGCCATTCTCCAGTTCTTCCAGGCCGTTAATGTGTTATTGTCAGTGATCTGTCCATATCTTTTTCTCCTGGTAGCTAACTATCCAAAAAAGCTTGCTCACAGTCTTACATCAAAAGAACACTTGGAGTCATTTCATTCTTTTTATTTCCACTGTCACAACCAACATTCATGCTACTTTCATCTCTCACTTTACATAGCTTCCTAAATTCACTGTCCTTTTATACAAATATACGCATACATATCTATCTATCCAGAATAATTAAAATTGAAAGGTAACTCTGTTAGGACCTTAAATATTTCATTTAATAGCTGTAACTTTGATATATTACTTAAACACCCAAACCTAATTTTTATCAACTAGTAAAAGGCAATAATAATGCCTAAAAAAAAATCTGTTATGAGTCTTAAATGAAATATTATTATAAACACGGTTGTCATATGGAAATTTGGTCATAATTGTATCTACAATTTCTTTTCTCTTTCATTTTAGTCTCCCTTGTCTTCAGACAATCATTCGTTTAGTCATTTGTGTATTAATTCATCCATCCAACAAATAATAATGTACTTTTTACTCTCTGGAAGGCATTCATGTAGGTCTTTTACAAGTACTGGTGTATTTTACGCGAACTTAAAGTTACACTTTTTTTTTTTTTTTTTTTTTTTTTTTGAGACAGAGTCTCGCTCTGTCGCCCAGGCTGGAGTGCAGTGGCATGATCTCTGCTCACTACAAGCTCTGCCTCCTGGGTTCACGCCATTCTCCTGCCTCAGCCTCCGGAGGAGCTGGGTCTACAAGCGCCCGCCACCACGCCTGGCTAATTTTTTTTTTTTTTTTTTTGATAGAGATGGGGTTTCACTGTGTTAGCCAGGATGGTCTTGATCTCCTGACCTGGTGATCCACCCGCCTTGGCCTCCTAAAGCGCTGGGATTACAGGCGTGAGCCACCGCGCTCAGCCTAAAGTTACCCTATTAAGTCTCTACTTCTCACAACAAAGTGGAGGCAGGTGAACTTCAAATCCACATGCATATCATTACTCTTCCTATCTCTCTGATTTGGTCCCTGGCCTTAAGGAGTTTACATCATACTAAGGCAACAACTGTATCTGGAATTACATAGCTTTAAAAACACTAGTACAGCGATAATCACGATATTTAAGCATATACAGTGTATCTAAGTAAGAATAAAATTTAGGAAAAGAGAAAATGACATGTAATGGAGGTGACACTGGAGGGGATATTTTATAAGTATAAATCAGTGAAATAAGTAAGGAATAGACAAAGAGGAGAGATGAAAGCGTATGAAAGATTGTAGATACAGGAAACAGTACGGAACATTCAAGCCCTTCCATATTTCTGAGAGAATGAGGCTCTAACTATCAAGGGACGTTTTGCTGTCGAGAGGTTATTTGAACCCTAGTCATGAAGATGTGTATGGAATATTTTAGGGGTGTATTTGCGTGTGTGTGTGTGTGCATGTGTGTGTCAGAGACAGAATTATGTTTTTCCCTGAGATAAATATATGTTAAGTATGAATATGTACAAGCATTTTTTAGAAAGAAGTTTCTCTTGGGTCTCAATTTGTGCTCCTGGGAAACAGACTCTGAGTCATTTGCCTTTTGCCTGAAGAAAGTTTGCTTAGAATGCTCTTGGTAACAACACCTATAAGAAAGTAAGAAAGCACAATTGGACAAAGGATGAAGATTATCTGAAAATGCAATTGTAGAAAATGCATCAACCAATCCATAGGGAATTCTGGATCTGGGATGATCTTTTAGAATTGTCTGCTGAAAAAAAGAGGTCTTTGTACAACTGTGAGTTGACTAGTTGTTGGGTGTGGCCTGTCCCAGGGGAAGGGGGAGAGGACTTAACTTTCAGTGAGGCTATAAAAAGCAGTTCCAGAGGAAAGACTCAGCTGTGAATCAAAAACAAAAAACATTTTTGACAGCTGGGAGAAGTGCCTCTGTCTTTTACCTGGGTTCTGCATAGAAAATTACAGCATCTCTGACATTTCATCCATTTCTTTTATAGGATCCATTTGCTGCATGCAATAAAATAATCTGTTAGGGAATAGCTCTTTTCCAGGTTTCAAGTTGGTCTGTTTTTCTGGCTAAACATAGAAAAGGAAGGTTGGGAGGACAAATTACAGCTCCTAGCCCTGTGCCTGATCTTGGTCTCTGAACTGATACCAATCATTTTTCTATGTAATTCTAGATCTTCTTCATTCTAAATTCCCTTCACCCTAGGTTAGCACCTATGTTAGATTAGATGAAACTAGATGGCTTAACTGGTTGCGTGACACAGATCCAGACACACACTCTTGGAACTGTCATCTTGCCCTTCTACATTTGTGACTGCTGACCTTATACATTGAATGTTCAAACTGAGTAGGTGAGTAACAAGAATGACCCTAGTGGATCACTGTGAAACCAAACATTATTCCTTTAATCCCACCTCTCCCTAGTCATCAGGTCAGTTACTATATCCAGGAGATGGTGGCTCCTTCATTTGAGTGTTTTTCTCTTGTTGTAACAAGGAATCTGAAAATATGAGGAGGCAGCCATGATTAAAATTAAATGGAACCCTTCATAGTCCCCTAATGAAAGCATTCTTTCTCTGAAACCAAGACCTGGAGTTAGTAGTGCCTAGATTTGCATGGATGGGAAGCACAATTCAATATTTTTTAATGGCAGTGATGGTAAATTATGCAACATTGTTTTTTATTTTATTTTATATTATTTTTATTTTATTGGCTTCTGGACCTATGTGTTTAACCTACTAAGGTAAAAGTAGCATATAATATTATTGCTTTAAAGTGTATATTAACTCCTAGAAGATAATGCCCAATTCCTACAGGGTATTTATCTCAAAAGCTGACACCTCAATTGCATCTTAAAAGAGCTATTCTGTATCTTTATTAGACTATTAGCTTCTGAGTAATATGCTATATGCTAGGAACAGTGGATCTTATGGTTATTCAATTATTCTGCACCTCTTTTATAAATATTTTTCTCCTTATCCAATACAATATTATGTGTAATACCATGTCAGTGGAGCAAACACTCTAAAGTCCTTAAATAGTGGTGCAGGCTAGATTATGACCTTATTTTTTTATTTATAAGATTGAAATATATCATAATTTAGGACCAAATAACCTACACAAAATGTTGGCTCTCTAAATTGCATATGGAAAGCTATGCTTTTCAACCAAAGGTACTAAAGTATTATTGCAGATCCCCGTTGTATTACATATTTTACATATAATTAATGTGTTTTGGTTTTAAATAACTTAAAAAAAGTGTTGAAATTTCTTTTGAATAAAAATAATTATGAAAGCGACAAGCATTATCTACATTACAAATATCTGGGGAAAGTTAGTAAAAGTAATGAGTCTATTAGGAAGGGAAAATAATGAAGCAGGATAAAAGAAATCACATTTTTCCCTTTCTCTTCCGCACTTATTAAAATAACCCAAAATTTCACTCACTCACCATAAGGAGGATACCAAACTTAAATATTTATCCAATTCATTCGTGTTAATGCCTTTTATTTTTACATGTAAGCAATAGGTCAATTTAAGGGAGGATGTGAGATTTCAGTTGGGTCTTCTGGAATACATAGAAAGAGTAAAGGATAGGGGAGGTAGATGTCTTAGAAGGAGCTGGAAATAGATTGGAAAACTAGATTAGGACCACATTTTCAAGCTGAATGTCAGGCTATGGAGAGTAACTTTTATCTTGTTTTAAAGTAAATAGACAGACATAAGGTCTCTCAGTAGGGAACCCGAATGCTGCTACAGAAACATAAATCAGAAGCAGCACAGGGAGCAGAGCCTGGGAAACAATTCACATGTATGCAGCAAATTCTTTGCTAGGTCACAAAGCTTATAAAACAGGTCTCATATCCCTTAGAAACCTATCATCTAACAGCACATCTATGACTTTCATCACGACGCATCCTTTGTATAATACATACCTTGGACTCTGCCTCACATCTTTTTCCACCTTTTACTCCAACCACAGTAATTTATAGATGCAACATGAAAGCACCTTACCCATCATTATATCTGAATTTTTCTAGAGCTTTTCTAACTCAAAGGCTTAGGATACATGGAACAATCCACTTGCGCTTAGAAAGGCGCAACCTGGAGATGCAAGGCAATTAGCTCTGCTAAGGGGTAACTATTGCCTTTGAATCCAAGTTGTACTATTTCATTATCTGGGCAGAAAATTGTAAGCTGCATCCAAAATTGCTTCTTGTAATGTTATGAAATAATCAAGACTTATTCTCCATAATTGTGAAGAACAATTGTTTTCCTTCTTGTATTGCTTTGACCTCAATCCCCTGTTCCTGTGTCCAAGGATCACTTCTAAAGACTAACTGAATGTCTCCACTTATCTAACGCTGAGCTTTAACGGAAGTCATAGGTGAGGCATCAAAGCTAAAAAAATGCTTAAGTATGAAATTCATAAATTATTTAGAATGTATCCTAGGCACATACTTATATTACATAAAGATAACCAAAATAATATGTGATCAATCAAGTAATAAATTACATCTAATATGGTGTAACATTTTTGTCTTTTCAGTGTAATTGCTACATACATTATCTCAGATGATGCAGAAAAATTTCTCTTTTCTTATTAAATTATTACACATTTTAAATCTTTAATCACAAGAGCATTTTTCATAATATTTGGAAATTACTATTATTAAGAACAATAAAATAAAAGCTGTGTACTTTCAATGTATTATTACTCAGTTATTTTATAGAAAAAAAGTAAAAACATTTACTGTAAAGTTTTGAAGGGAACGTTCTGAAATTACAGTGGGACAATATTTAAATAGAAGACAAAAACTAGTTACTGTAAAAGAAATTCAACAAAGTTCTCATAAACCACAGTGATATGCACAGTACATATCCTTTGTCAAATAGTTTCTGTGGCGCATTTTTACAACTTTTCTATTTTTTAAAATTTATCCTTTAGTATCCAAGACACAATGTTAAATATATCTCTAAACAACATAATCTTAAAAGAACATTTATGAAAAACCCATTAAGTAAATGTAGAAAAGTAGATTTAAAGAAAAGTAGTAAAGTGCTTGGGATTCAGTGAGAACGCTCTTTCTTACTCTATAATCAGCAGACATTTACTTCATTTACTTTAGGACAAACTCTAGGGCTTTTGCCTCTGTTGTGTATGGAAAAACTGCTATTATATTTATTTTAAAGCCTTGTTTTCTTTAGGCCTATATAAAAATTTTAGATGCCTACAGAAAACTATTGAGATAGTTAAAAAAACTCTACTATTATTGCTATTATTGTTTTTGGTTTTAGAGGATTTTAAGGCCTGTATTTTATATTTGTGTAGAATATTTCAACCTTCTGATGATTTCAAAATTAATTTTAAGTAAATAATATTATCTTCACTTACAGATAAAACAATTTATGATTAAGACTGGTTATGTGGAAAGCCAGATTTAGAAACAAGAGCTTTAGTTTTGTAAGTTTTCTTAGGGCTACAAAATAAAAAGACACATGGAAAAGCAGTTCTCTGGAGAGAAAATCAATACCAACTAGCTATCATCTAGGCCAAGGTTTCCCCAAACCGCAGACCATGGATAGTACTTTGGTCTGTTAGGAATCAGGCCACAGGACAGCAAGTGAGCAGGAAGCAAAGCTTCATCTGTATTTACAGCTGCTCCCCATCGCTAGCATTACTGCCTGAGCTCCATCTTCTGTCAGATCAGCAGAGGCATTAGATTCTCACAGCAGCATGAACCGCACATGTGAGAGATACAGGTTCCTTGCTCCTTATGAGAATCTAATGCCTGATGATCTGTCACTGTTTCCCATCACACCCAGATGCAAGAAAATAACCTCCGGGCTCCCACTGATTCTACATTATGGTGACTTGCATAATTATTTCATTATATGTTACAATGTAATGATAATAGCAATAAAGTGCACAATAAATGTAAGGCACTTGAATCATCCTGAAACCAGTTCCCCAACCCCTGCTCCATGGACAAATTGTCTTTTCTTTTCTTTTTTTTTTTTTTTTGAGAGGGAGTCTCGCTCTGTCGCCCAGGCTGGAGTGCAGTGGTGGGATCTCGGCTTACTGCAAGCTCTGCCTCCTGGGTTCATGCCATTCTCCTGCTGCAGCCTCCTGGGTAGCTGGGTATACAGGCGCCCGCCACCACGCCCGGCTAATTTTTTTTGTATTTTTAGTAGAGACGGGGTTTCACCATGTTAGCCAGGATGGTCTCGATCTCCTGACCTCGTGATCCACCCGCCTCGGCCTCCCAAAGTGCTGGGATTACAGGCATGAGCCACGGCGCCCAGCCCTTATTTTCTTTTTTATAGCAATACATTGTAATCCCTCCAAAAAATGACTTCAGCCTCCAGAGAAATAACAGATATCATGGCCTCAAAATTATGCCAGGTTTGAATAATCAGTACCAAGATAAATTTTCACAACTATATGTGATGCAGAAGCTAGGATGATCACTGGAATGGACTAATTTAATATCCATATTTGAAATATAACCTACCGAGAGAAACAAACTGCAACCTCTTTAAGAGGTTACTGCTTCTAAAATTTGAAATGTCTAGTCATGTTAATCACATATAGAACTAGCATAAAGGCAGAAAAGAGTATCTCCACTTATTTTTCACTTAAAATGAATATTTTTTATTCCATCATATACATATTATGATTTTACTTATAAATAATTTCTAAAAATTTTACTCCCAAAGTGACTACTATAAGGCATAAAAAATTTAAATTACAGTACCTGTTTTGGGTCCAGGCCCTGGTGATTATTACTTAAGTTAATGGCCAAATTACTCGGCTTTCCCCAGTCTTACATTCTCCTAATGTGGAGATAATTAGAATAACCTACTTTGTCTACAGAATTATTTTATAATTTATGTGAGAAAACTAATTTTAAAATATGATTCCAAAATAATAAGCAATTTTCAAATAGTATATTATTTTCATTTTTAATATGAACCACACTAATGTTGTTTAACTGAAGATGATCTTTTGCTCCAGAATACATGTTATACCTTAGGAATATCGAGTTTCCTCACTGAAATAAAAAATCTTCATGCATTTATAAGAAATAAGAAAATTTCTTCATGCAGATGTCCAGTTACATCTATCACTTATTATTTCTTGATATAAATTTAAAAAATATTAATTATGATGTTATTCTTTCATAAAATATTTATTTTACCTCCTTGTTATGTTTTAATAGTTGCTTTTATAGTAAGTCTTGTTTCAGAATTATTAAAAATCAATAACATTGATTTCAACAAGTTCTATATTAATTTTTCAATCTTGACCAGTCAGTTACTGGGGACTGAGAAATACCAAGCTAAAATAAAAGTTTCTCTTATATGACCACAAGCTGTAGACATCTAAGTCTTCCTGAATGTAAGAAATATAAAAAGTTCAGAATAAAATGAAATACATGTAACTGTGAGGATATGGCTCTGTGTTAGATAGTTTTCTATCATAGGATCTTTGCAACCACCTGAGTAAGTTTTGATAAGTCACGTGATCTCACTGTATGTTTTCCAACCATGTTTCCAAATCTGTGTCTTTCAGTCTGGAAAAGTCTGCTTTTTATCAAGATAGTTGTATTTATTTTATTTTACTTTTTGATAGTTTTTCAACACAAATAAAAGATTTGGTTTCTAAAACTAAACATACCATATGGTTGTTACATTTTTTATGACATAAATTTCAGGAAAAAAATAAGTTAAAGATGAATGAATGCCCTAGCCCTAACCCTAACCCTACAAAAGAAAAAACCTTGCATTTATTTATTATTTTAAATGTTTGCTGAATGTAATGTCATATGATATTAGAAAATGGGTACTTAATTTATAGGAAGAATAATCCTTCCTTTAACACAAATAGTTTCCTGTGTCATACATAAAAATGAGTGCAAATTATCTAACTGGAGCCGGGAGCAGTGGCTCACGCTTGTAATGCCAGCACTTTGGGAGTCCGAGACAGGCGGATCACTTGAGGTCAAGAGTTTGAGACCAGCCTGGCCAAAATGGCAAAACCCCATCTCTACTAAAAAATACAAAAATTAGCCAGGTGTGGTGGTGCACACTTTTAATCCCAGCTACTCTGAGGGCTGAGGCAGGAGAAGTGCTTGAACCCAGGAGGCGGAGGTTGCAGTGAGCTGAAATCGTGCCACTGCATTCCAGCCTAGGAGACAGAGCAAGACTCCGTCTCAAAAAAAAAAAAAAAAACAAGAAAACCAAACTAATTGAAAATTGTAATGCGAAGAAATATCTAAAACACTATTTCCAGTAGTTCAATTAAAAAATTTTGACGTACATTTCTTATTCCTGATAAAGTGTTGGTGCGAACATCACATATAAGATTGATTAAAACTACAGTTATAACCTCTTAAAAGAAAAGAAAGTCATAAATTTTTTTGAACTGGGGGAGCTGGGAAAAGAGGAGAGGATGCTGCAGAAGTATTCTTTTGAAAACTGGAAGGTGAAATAGATCAATAACATCAATAACTAATCTAGCACACCCAATTAAGCACACCCCTAAGCAGTTCACGGGCAAAGGAGACCCAAGCCTATTTTCATGAAAGAATTCCTCAAAACCTCAATGTTCCAGAAATAAGAATAGAAAGAAAAAAAAACAGAAAATTACCAACAAAATAATTCTAGATAACTTTCCAAAATTGAAAGTAGAACGAATGTTACCAGATGAAAAAATCTTCCTTGGGCCCAATTCATTGATTAAAGAGAACCTTTTGGTTATCATTTTAAAATACTAGGAACAGAAAAAGAGAAGATCAGTGAGATGTTTGTACAACTGACTGAGGGAGGAGATTGGTAAAGAGTGTGAGGTGGTGAATGATTTTAACATTATTATTATTATTTTTTGAGGTGGAGTCTCTCTCTCTGTCGCCCAGATTAGAGTGCAGTGGCACAATCTCGGCTCAATGCAATCTCCACCTCCCAGGTTCAAGCCATTCTTCTGCCTCAGCCTCCCAAGTAGCTGGGACTACAGGCACCTGCCACCACGTCCAGCTAATTTTTGTATTTCTAGTAGAGACAGGGTTTCACCATATTGGCCAGGCTGATCTCGAACTCCTGACCTTGTGATCTGCCCGCCTCGGCCTCCCAAAGTGCTGGGATTACAGTGTGAGCCACCATGCCCATCCTTAACACTAAAATGCTTAGTAACAATGAATTAGAAGACAGCAGTCATTGGACCAATGCCTTAAAAGTTATCATGAAATATGTTTTCTAACCTAGAACTCTATACCCGGACAAACATCCAATCAATTGTCGGAGTAGATTAAAGAAGTTATCAAACATTTGAGTTCTGAAGAATTAACTGCTCTTATATAGCCTCTCTCTTAAGAAGCTGCTCAAATAGAGTCTCCATCACAATGAGAAAGTCAAACAAGATAAAAAAATACATGAGATCTTGATTTTAATTATTTTGGACAAGTACTCATATATAGGATTGCTGGATCATCTGGAAGTTTTTTTTTTTTTTTGAATCTCTATATGGTTTTCCATAATGGAAATATACCAGGCATATTTCTATATTCCCATCAGTGTACAAGAGTTTCTACTTCTCCACATCATTGCCAACACATATTTTTGTTTGTTTTTGTTATATACATATATAATAGCCATCCTTAAAGGCATGAGGTCATATATAACTTTGGTTTTGATTTGCATTTTCTTGATAATTAGTGATGTTGGACACCTTTTCATATACTTTTTGGCAATTAGTGTATTTTGGGGTTTTTTTTGTTTAATTTTTATCTTTTATTATAAGTTGAGGGGTACATATGCAGGTTTGTTATATAGGTAAACCTGTGTCATGAGGGCTTGTTGTACAGACTATTTCATCACCCAAGTATTAAGTGCAGTAACCATTGATGATTTCTCCTGATTCTCTCTCTCCTCCCAACCTCCACTCTCCATTAGGTCCCAGTGTCTACAGTTCCCCTCTATGTGTCCATGTGTTCTCATCATGTAGCTCCCACTTATAAGTAAGAACATGCAGTGTTTACCTTTCTGTTTCTGCATTAGTTTACTAAGTAGAATGGCCTCCAGCTCCATCCATGTTCCTGCAAAGGATATAATCTCAATTTAACAACCTAAATCACAAATAAAAGAACTAGAAAAGCAATAGCCAAACCAATACCAAAGCTAGCAGAAGACAAGAAATAACCAAAATCAAAGCTTAACTGAAGGAGATTGTGACAAAAAAAAATCATCAAAAAGATCAATGAATCCAGGAGTTTGTTCTTGAAAAATTTAATAAAATAAACTGCTAGCTAGACTCATAAAGAATAAAAGAAAGAAGATCCAAATGAACACAATTATAGATGACAAAGAGGACATTACCACTGACAACAAAGAAATACAAACAACCATCAGAGAATAATTTAAACACCTCCATGCACACAAAAAAGAAAATCCAGAAAAAATGGATGAATTCCTGGACAAATACACCCTCTTAAGACTGCATCAGGAAAAAAAATGAACCCCTAAGTGGACCAATAATGAGCTCTAAAATTGAATCACTAATAAATAGCCTACCAACCAAAAAAGGCCCCAGTCCAGACAGATTCACAGCCGAATTCTAGCAGATATACAAAGACAAGCTGGTACCATTCCTACCGAAACTATCCAAAAAAATTGAGAAGAATTTCCTCCCTAACTTATCCTGTGAGACCAGCATCTTCCTGATACCAATATGTGGCAGAGAAACACACACACTCAAAGAGAGAAAACTTCAGGCCAATATCTTTGATGAACATCAATGCAAAAAATCTCAACAAAATACCAAGAAACCAAATCCAGCAGAACACGAAAAAGTTTATACAACACAATTGATTAGACTTTATGCCTGTGATGCAAGGTTGGTTCAACATACCCATATCAATAAATGTGATTCATCATATAAACAGAACTAAAGACAAGAACTATGATTATCTCAATTAATGCAGAAAAGGCTTTTGATAAAATTTAACTCACCTTCATATTAAAAACTCTCAATAAATTAGATATTGAAATATACATCAAAATAATAAGAGTCATATACTGAATGAGCAACAGCTGAAATCATTTCCCCTGATAACTGGCACAAGATGAACATGCCCTCTTTCACCAGTACTATTCAACATACTATTGGAACTCCTGGCCAGAGTAATTAAGTAAGAGAAAGAAGTAAATGGCATCTAAATAGCAAGAGAAGAAGTCAAAATATCCTTGTTTGCAGATATGATTCTATATTTAGAAAACCCAATAGTCTCAGCGCAAAAGCTTCTTTGTCTGATAAACAGCGTCAGTGCAATCTCAGCTTACAAAATCAACATACAAAAACCACTGGCATTCCTATACACAAACAACAGTCAAGCCAAAAGTCAAATCAGGAGCACATTTCCATTTACAAGTGCCACAAAAAAGAATAAACTACCTAGGAATACAGTCAACCAGAGAGGTGAAAGATCTCTTGAGGGAGAACTACCAAAGATTTCTCCAAGAAATAAGAGATGACACGAACAAATAGAACAACATTCCATACTCATGGATAGGAAGAATCAACATAATTAAAATGGCAATCCTACCTAAACCGATTTATAGATTGAATGTTATTTCTATCAAACTACCAACAACATTCTTCAGAAAACTAGAAAAAACGAGTTTAGAATTCATATGGAACCAGTAAGAGCCCGTTTAGCTAAGGCAATCCTAAGCAAAAATAACAAAGCTGGAGGCATCATGCTACCTGACTTCATACTATGCTACAGGGCTACAGTAAGTAAAACATCATGTTACTGGTATATAAAAAGACACATACACCAGTGAAACAGAGTAGAGAACCTAGGAATAAGGCCATAGACCTACAACCATGTGATCTTTGACAAATTTGACAAAACTAGCAATGTAGAATGTACTCCCTAGCCATATACAGAAGATTGAAACTGGACCCTTTTCTTATACCATATAACAAAAATCAACTCAAGATGGGTGAAATACTTAAATGTAAGCTTCAAAAGTATGTAAACCCTGGAAGACAACCTAGGCAATACCATTCCGGAAATACAAATGGGCAAAAATTTTATGGTGAAAACACGAAAAGCAATTGCAGCAAAAGCAAACATCAACAAATGAAATCTAATTAAAGTAAGGAATTTCTGCATAGCAAAAAAGAAAAAAAAACTAAACAGATGACGTAAAGAATGGGAAAAATATTTATAAACTATGCATTTGATAAAGATCTAATATCCAGCAGCTATAAGAAACTTAATCAAATTTACAAGAAAAAAACAAGTAACTTCATTAAAAAGTGGGCAAAGGACATGAACAGATCAGTGTTGTTGACCATTTCTTTCACATGTTTGTTGCTCACAAGTATGTCTTCTTTTGAAATAACAACAAATATTTGAAAAACATATTTCATAAAGGGTTAATTTCCAAAATAAATAAGGAACTTCCACAAGCCAATATTTAGAAAAAGAAATAATCTGCACAGCAAACCTCCTCTGTTTTTTTTGCTTTTGTTTCATGTGCTTTGGGTGTCTTCTCCAAGAAATCATTGCCAAGACCAATGTCATGAAGTTTTTTCTCTATGTTTCCTTTTCCTAGACGTTTTCCAGTTTGAAGTCTCACATTTAGGTCTTGAATCCATTTTGTGTTGATTTTTGTGTATGTCGCAAGGTAGAAATCCAATTGGCATTTTGGCAAGTGGCTATTGAGTTTTGTTGGCCACAAGTATGTCTTCAAAAAGACATACTTGCAAGCAACAAACATATGAAAAAAATGGTCAACACTGATCATTAGAGAAATGCAAATCAAAGCCACATTGACATACCATATCACACCAGTCAAAATGGGCTGCTATTAAAACGTCAAACAATAATAGACGCTGGCGAGCTTAGGGAGCAAAAGGAATGTTTATACACTGTTGGTGATAGTGTAGATTAGTTCAGCCATTGTGGAAAACAGTATAGCTATTTCTAAAAGAGCTAAAAACAGAACTACCATTTGATTCAGCAATCCCATTAGGGTATATACCCAAAGAAATAAAAGTCATTCTATCATAAAGACACACGCAGGCATATGTTTATTGCAGCCCTATTGACAATAGCAAAGACATGGAATCAACCTAAACGTTCATCAGTGGTGGACTGCATAAAAAAAAGTGGCACATATACACCATGAAATACTACGTAGCCATTTGTATACTGTCTTTGAAAAAACCATCTATTCAAGTTTTTTGCCTATTTTTTTCTTAAACTTTTATTTTAGTTTCAGGTTTACATGTGCAGGTTTATTATATAAACTTGTATTATGGGACTTTGTTGTAAAGATTATTTCTTTTTCTAAATACTAATTTATAAAACTTCCTTATTTATTTTGGAAATTAACCCTTTATAAAATACATGTTTTGCAAATATTTATTGCTATTCTGTAGGTTTCCTGATCACTCTGTTAATCATTTCCTTTGCTGTGCGGAAGCATTTTAGTTTGGTGAATTCTCATTTGTCTATTTTCGCTTTTGTTTCCTGTGCTTTGGGTGACATCTCCAAGAAATCATTGCCAGGAGTAATGTCATGAAGTTTTTTTTTTTTTTTTTCTAGGTGTTTTACAGTTTCAGGTCTCACATTTAGGTTTTAAATCCATTTTGTGTGGATTTTTGTGTATGCTGTAAGGTAGAAATCTAATAAACATTTTGTCAAGTGGCTATCCTGTTTTCTTGATGCCATTTCTTGAGTAGATTATACTTTCCCTACGGTGTATACTTGGCACTATTGTCAATTGTCAGTTAATTGTACATGCATACTTCACTTGGTATTATCTTTCAGGTTATTGGTAGTAAAATTTTTTAACAGAGAACTTGAAATCTAGAGTTTGAAGTCCTTATAATTTGTGAGGTTATATTTCTTCTTTATTTTATACAATGAAAAGTCTAATTTTAAAATATTTTATGCCAAAATAACTTAGTAATAATTTCTAAAATATATTTTATTGTCTCCCAGAAATACAGAAAATGTTTTGTAATAATCATTAAGATTTTATTTCTGATATACTGTATGACAGTCTTCACTTTGAAAAAGTCAATGAAGTAGAGAAAATAACACTTTCATAGATGTTTTATACTTGCATAAACATTTATCAATACTATTTTCTCTTTTGTCATAAGCAACACTTAGAACTAAAATTAAAGACATTGCTTAATATTAATTTTTCATTAAAATTTGGCCTGATTGATTAAAGCTGCCCTGCTACATTTTCTTCTTCCCACCACCATATTTAATGCCCTTTGCAATCTTTCCATTTGTTGATGTTCCTCTTTACTCTAACTTGTCTTCTTCCACCATCATTTGTTTTCTATTATTATATAGATTTAAACATCGGTCCTTTGAATCTATTTTTATCACATACCTAAAGAAAAAAACCAGCCTTTTATTTCTTATAAATTTCACTTTAAAAGTTTGATGGCATAGGATATATATTTGTAAGTGCAATTATTACGTACTTTGACCAGTATTGGGTGCCTGGAAGCTGAAGATACACTTAGAAACCGATAATATCATGTAGGTGGCCACTTACATATCTCAAGATTGTAAAGGTCCTGGGAAATGTTCTGTTTGCATATTGTTTGTTAGATTCCACAAAGAGCCTCAAATGATGTAAGCATTTACAAATATTTCATAATTTTTTACATTTAATGTACTGCCTTCTCTTCATATTTTGAAGAATAGCTTCTCTTCTGACTTACTGAATGTTAATTATTTTTATTCTGATCTTCATGAACCTACTCTTTGGATAGAGAACTACTTAGTTTTTGATGAACTGACTTAACCTAACTACATATTTTTTAATCTCCAGTAATTATTCACATTATCATTAGTACTATTATTATTCTGTGTTTTTCACATTTCTACAGGTTTTATATTGTTTATTTCATAGTCAGTATTTTTCTTTTTCAGGTTGAGTTTTACCCATATAAGCTTACTTGTTAGTATTAAATATTGCTAATTTTTTTAGAAAAAAACTTGTAGAATGTTCATTATAGAATATTATTTTTAATGACATAACTTTGTATTTATGTTTGTAATAAGGGATAAATTACTCACCAAAATTATGATACATAAAGGTAACATAATTATATTATCTAATTACATTTAATTTCATCTATCTATGTATACTCTTTATGTATAAATCTTAATAGGGAAACATATGATTCTGACATTTTTATTGTCATTTATGTATTGACAAATATAGAAATATATAGAGAATTCACATTTATAAAAACCTAAAAATTATTTTCTTCTAATATTAATCATTAGTGATATAGAAGAAGAGAATATGATGTGAGGAATTTAAGGTCATTTCTAGGATTCTGCTATATACAGCTAGACTTATATTATTTTCATTTACTGAAATAGGATTGCATGAAAAAGTTCAAGTATATGGGGAAACTTTATGAGTTCAGCTTTGAATACGTTCAATTTAAGAAGCCTGTGGTTCATAAATATATCCATTAAGCAACTGGATTTCAGGGTACTGCTCATGAGAGAGATAATGGATTGGGAAGAAGATATAAACAGGTAAGTGCATTAAATAACCCAAAGAGAGCATATAGATTAATCCTTAAATTGACTAAAATAGAATCCTCAGAAATACCACTATTTAAGATGTGGCTAAAAACACACATTAGCATCCAGATAGGTAGAACACAACTCACAAGAGTAGTATTATAGAAGTCAGTGGAAGAGAACAATGTGTTTTGAGGGTGAGTGATCAAAAATATGAAGCACTTAAGAGGAAATTTTGATGGCCTTCATGAGATTAGTATCAGAAGAATAAATAATAGGCTTCGAATCAGAAGAATAATAGGCTTGGAAAGCAAACTTTAGTGCATGGTCATAAATAAATACAGGCACTAAATATAGGTAACTACTTTAATAAACATTCTAGGTCACCACTTGGAGGTAAGATTTAAACCGAATCTATAGTTCCAGAAATGAAGGTTTCTTTGAAGACCTCAGCAATAAGGTTGGGCTTTTATAAATGTATCATAGCTGTAGAGGTTATTTTGCATGGGGAAGGCAGTGGAATCATAAAGAACTAGAAAATCAATACATTTTCCAAATTCCAGTGTATTTAGAATGCTAGAGAGCATTTATATAGTGCTTACTATGTTCCAGACACTATTTTAAGGGCTACATACATAGGAAGATTTAAATTTGTGGTACTTACTACATGAGATAGGTGGTAGTTTTTATAATAATCCTCATTTTATTTTTGAAGAAACTGAGGTGTAGAGAAGTTAATAATTTGCCCTAGGCTTCTAAACAATGAACATTGGAACCAAGGGTCCACTCTATTGTATTTGATTCAGAATCTAGGCCCCAAACAATTATATTCACAGCCCCGTTTTGGTTCTGTGTACAAACCATTATCGGCTGACTAAAAGAATGAAAAAGGCAGATGATATTAAATAAGAAATAACTATGTCTTGGTGTAGAAATTTGCATCGATAATTCTGAACGGACCTTGCATTTACCTCCCTTTATTTCTCCCAAGTATTACAAGTAGTCTGACTTAAACAAGTCTGTTACAGGAAGAATTAACTCCAGCTTCCCCAAATGACAAGACCTGCTCCATTTGTAAATGCTGTAATCAAATGGCAGGTTACTACACATTTAACAATTTAAATTATAGTAATCGATGTTTAAAATTACTGGTCATATGAGAGAAAATACTTTCAAATGATTAAGCAGCTGTGATCTATGAGCATAGGAAAAAATTGAATGTACCTAAGAGTAGAAAATGAGTATTAAAAATAACAGAATAATGCAGCCTCTAAAAGCTCATGTTCAGTTTGATTTGCAAAAGAAATAGTTTAACAAAAACAAGTAGTACACTATAATTGTCAAATCCCCAAGGTTGATAGAAGAACGCCAGGGTTTAATAGATTCAAAGCATTATAAAATCAACAGAGAAATCGGGTAATTACAATTTGACAGATTAGAAAGATAGATGCAAATGGACATAGAAACAAGACCAACAGATGTTTATTATTACCTCATTTCTATATTAGTTTGCTAGGGTTTCATGATAAAGCACCACAAACTAAGTGCCTTAAAATACAGAACGTTCGTATCTAAAAGTTCTGGGGGCCAGAAACCTGAGATCACGGTGTGAATGTGTGTGCATGTATGTGTTTTAAAAAGAAGTTTATAATAAATACCAAATTATGAATAGCAGTTTGTCCTGGGAAGAGACAAGGATATGGGGAAAATAAAGGAGCACATGATAAGTTATTTATAATATCTTAGTTATTAGGTAAGAAAGCATTTAATATACCATCTTTCAGAAACAACATGTTAATTTAAAAATTATACTCAGGAACCTCACTACCCAGGTTTACACCCTATGTTTATGCTAACTCTACATTCCCAGGAAGTTCATTCATCTAACTTGAGTTTCCTTTCTAAAAAAATGTGGATAATAGCAGTATCTTCCTCTGGTATTATTTTGAGGGTTTAATGACATATTATTTGTAAAACACTTGGAATTTTGCCTCATGGAATGTAAGCATCTTAGGAATTCTTGTCAAATAAACATTATCATATTATTTAAATAAAATTACATAAATATAAAAGTGTAGAATTCATCAAGAATTGTAATTGATCCAATTATTCATGATTGAGTTCTACATAATGAGGATAAATACAGTAAGAAAAAATAAAAAATCTTTTACATTTATACAACTTCTATATTTTGGATATAAATATATCATTTAGTAAATTTTTATCTGCACAAATCTTTCCTTTTTTGTGGAGTTTATCTGCAAGGGTGTAAGCTGCTCATAGTAGGGAAAATAGAGCATGTTTTAGTGACCCTTTCAGATAGTGCTCCAAGGTCTTTTCCGAGCCAAGGAATTTTAACTATTGCCATCCTCTTTTATTAAGCTTCAAATCCCAAAGTTTGATTTAATCAAAGTTATTCAAAGGCAGACCAGAAATGGAGCACTGGGCAATGGAAAGTGACAGATTCAATGCATCACCTTCATCCATCCCCAAGAACATAGTAGAATGATAGGGTGAGGAATACAGCTAACTTTCTGTGCCTTATTCTTTTTATCATGCCCTTAACAGACACCATTTTCAGTCACCACACTCAATCCTCATGAAGTTGAGTTGTATGTGCATATCTGCGTGTAGTATTGGGGTCCTGTCCAATAGTTCCCCTTGTGCCATTGTTCATGCCTGAGTTTGGGTCATAATTTGTGTACTGAAATGATTTGGGTTTTGGTCCCTCAGATTTACAGATCCAATTCTAAAGTTATTTAGGGTAAATTGAAGGATGAATCCTGAACTTGAAATGTGCAGGGCAGGTACAGGAAATGTGTATAGGTATAAAGCAACTGAAAATGCTGATAACAGAATGATCAAGTAGATAGAATTAAAGATAGCAAAGTAGGTATTAGAGCCTGAGAGAAAACTGGAAGGCTTTAGGGGCCTGTAAGTCTCTAAGAAATCAGAAAGGAGTGAGAATAGAAAAAAAAGGTATAAAAATACACATTGTTGTAATCAGAAATGAGGATATCAGCTTCTAATATAAAATGTACTCTTTAATTAATTAATTAATTGTTCATTAATAATCACTTATTTGTTATCTGCTATCTCTAAAGCCTTGCTCTAGACAAAGTCGTAAACACAAAATGCAAAACTCTCTAATTTCCTGAAGTTTACCTTCTATTAGAGGAGTTAAAAATAAACAAAATAACATATTTAGACTGTTAATGGAGAAAAAATTAATTACTCAATAGGTAGCTTTTCAACCCATGTCCCCCTCCTTCCCTCTCCACTCCAGTAGTACAGATTATCTATTGTCCCCATGTTTATATACATGTGTGCTCAATGTTTAGCTTCCACTTATAAGTGAGAACACATGGTATTTGATTTCTGTTTCTGTGTTATTTGCTTAGGATTATATCCCAGACTTTATAAATAAATTGTGTGTGGTGGTGTGGGCAGGTGGTAATAAAGAGATCAAACTAGGAACACTCCAGAGGTCTGGATTCTTTCCTCACCTATTGGTCCCAAAAACATACGTTTGTTGTTTCCAAAGTTTCAACGAATTATGGTTCTTATGGTCTGGGGAACAGAGGCTACCTAGAACCCTAACCCTAACCCTACCTAGAAAAGTGCTCTTCTCTGTTTATGTCCTAGATAATCAGAGTATAATTTATCTCTCTCTTTAGTCATACCGAAGAAGGTATTGAAGAGGCAGGTACAAAAAAGACAGGAGACACACAGGGTATTGGTCCTAGCCATCTCACCTGAATTAGGGATTTAAGTCTTGTATCATCTCTAGGATTTACCTAGATAGAATGATATACAGAGATAGGATCACTGAGAGATTAGTGAATATACACTTACCACTAATAAAAAGTTCCCTTTCTCTTTCAATTCAAAATAATGACAGGAGATCAATACAGCAGGCATACACAAAAACTTATTTGAATAGGTAGTTTTAAAAAAAAAGTTAATACATGGAGTGCAGCACTCCATTTAGAATTGCCTCTGAACAGTGTGAAGGCAAAACATAACAGTTGATTATGTGTAAAATGAACACAGTGTTTTGTGAAAGTTAATAAGAGTTATGTAATTAAACTTTTCACGGCATTAAATCATGAGTACATTTCATTTAAAAAAATTGTTAATGCATCTCATTTTTATAGCCTACTATTAGATAGCAGCTCCTATAATTGATCTTAATTTGCTTGATTTGCATGAAAAACTATGAAGTATTGAGAATGTATAATTGAAAATATTGCAATAATAATCTTAAATATTTAAATGTGTAAAAAGAAAATAATATTGGAGCGTCCTCTTAGATTTGGACATTTTAAAAATGACAAAGTGAGATTACCAAAATTATGCTATGTTTCATAAATTAACATTTAATGAATCAATGCTTTGTATAAAAAGACAAAAATAATTTTTTAAATTGAGTATGTGCTGGAGTTATATACAACCTAGCAAAGGAGATATGTTAACTAATCAATCCACAATGAAACAAATAAAGTGCTATTTTAAAATTATAAATAAAATATTGCACATGTACAGAGGAGAAAATACTTGATTGCTTGTACCTCAAGTCATAATTCATATTTATTTGTTTTTGGATAATTTTTGAAATAAAACTAACAGTATTTTCATATATAACAAAATTAGTTTACCCAAAGTCTTTTCTTAACTACAATGGTGTCTGTGTAGAGCATTTGGGATATCAAGAAAAGTAAGCAAATAAAGGTTCTATTACTACATCAAAGTTTCATTGCAGAAAATCTAATTTTTTCACTTTTCTCAATTTTTTCATTATGATATGTCTTATCATGTTAAGAAAAGAGATCAGTGATACTGTGCTATAAGTTTCTAATGATCAGTTACAGATTTTTGTTTTTTTTTTTTCTTCTCCAAATAGGAATTTGTTCCAGGACCACAGAATTATGTATGATTATTGAAATGTGATAATATATTTGATAGAAAGAGCAAAATATAAGTATACCAAAAATTATCTAAATATTATTATTCAAATACTATATACTGATAAAGTATTGTGTAATATGCATTGCACAAAAATGTAAGGGCAACTTGTTTTCAGTTATACTATGAGTCATATATATAATGTGAGAATTAAGAAAAACATAGACTCATTACTTTAATAAGAAAAATATGCTTAAAAGAATTAAAAAGTTTAAAGAAAAATTTCCCACCTAGTAATTTTTATATAAAGTGATTATTTTCCCAGAAAAAAATAACCTATATTTTCTGTACTACATTCAGAGAATTCTCAGATTTTATCAGAAAATAAAATATATTTTTACTAGTAATCATTATTCTCAAATATCAAGTAGTTAACATTTTATACTTAACCCAATACATAAGAGAATTTTCACTTATTGATTGTTACTTTGACTATATGCTTTCAAGTTAATTACCTTTTCTTGAAGTTTTTATTTGTTAATGTTTGACACAAAAATATAAGTTTACAAATGTTTAAATACTACTAGGGCTTTTCATTTTTAGAACCTTAACATCATTGAACTGAGAAAGCTACATAGAATAACACGTTTATATTTCTGGAGTCAACAACACTTTTAAAGCAGTAATGAATATAATGGCAAAACTCTGTCTTAAAATGTTTTCAACGTTGTCTCTGGAATATATAATTACTCACACTGAAAAATTATGTTGGTGGGACTGTAAACTAGTTCAACCATTGTGGAAGTCAGTGTGGCAATTCCTCAGGGATCTAGAACTAGAAATACCATTTGACCCAGCCATCCCATTACTGGGTATATACCCAAAGGATTATAAATCATGCTGCTATAAAGACACATGCATACGTATGTTTATTGCGGCACTATTCACAATAGCGAAGACTTGGAACCAACCCAAATGTCCAACAATGACAGACTGGATTAAGAAAATGTGGCACATATACACCATGGAATACCATGCAGCCATAAGAAAGGATGAGTTCATGTCCTTTTTAGGGACATGGATGAAGCTGGAAACCATCATTCTCAGCAAACTATCGCAAGGACAAAAAACCAAACACCGCATGTTCTCACTCATAGGTGGGAACTGAACAGTGAGAACACATGGACACAGAAAGAGGAACATCACACACCAGGGACTGTTGTGGGGTTGGGGGAGCGGGGAGGGATAGCATTAGGAGATATACCTAATGCTAAATGACGAGTTAATGGGTGCAGCACACCAACATGGCACATGTATACATATGTAACAAACCTGCACGTTGTGCACATGTACCCTAAAACTTAAAGTATAATAATAATAATAATAAAATAAATAAATATGTACAAAGTGAAAAAAAAAGAAAAAGACACTAACATGCAAAAAGTAAACAATTCTAGGTATAAAATCCACTGGTAAAAGTAAGTACAAAATTAAACACAGAATTACTGTTGTAATTTTGGTGTTCAATCCACTCATAAGTATATTATAAAGCCATTAAGACAAATCTATCTAAAACTATAATATTTATAGAAACTTGTTAAGAGATAGGTGATTAAAAATATATAAATTGAGACAATATTTGAGGTAATGAAGTTTAAGGGTATAATTTTTACTTTTCATTTCATTGTTTATTTGTTCCTATTATTTTCTTTGTTATCAAAGATAATTTTTCATTTCTTTAAAATAACTTGTTTTATATATATATGTGTATATATATATATACACAATGGTTTTGTAAGCTTTATGGTAATCAAAATGCAAAAAAACATATAATAGATTCACTAAAAATAAAAAGCAATAAATTAAAATGTACTACTAGAGAAAATCACTTACCCACAAAGGAAGACAGTAAGAAAAGGAGAAAAAGAGACAAATTACAAAAACAACTAGAAAATCAGCAACAAAATGGCAGTAGTACGTCCTTTCTTATCAATAATAACACTGAATGTAAATGTACTCAGTTCTCCAGTTTAGAGGCAGAGTTGCTGAATATATAAAAAAGCAAGACCCTATCATATGCTGCCTATAAGAAAACCACTTTGTCCATAAAGACACATACAGACTGAAAGTAAAGGGGTGTAGAAAGTTATTCCATTCACCTGAAAACCAAAAAAGAGCAAGAGTAGCCATACTTGTAACACGTAAAATAAATTACGAATCAAATACTGTAAAATGAAACAAATGAGGTCACCATATGTTGATATAGGGGTCAGTTAAGCAAGAGGATGTAACAATAATAAATACCTATGCATTCAAATGAAGCTCCCAGGTATATAAAGCAAACATGAATAGATCCAAAGGGAAAGATAGACTGCAATATAATAATAGCAGGAGACTTCAACACCCCACTCTCAGTACTAAACAGATCATCCAGTTAGAAAATCAATGAAGAAACATGGGAATTAAACTACACACTAAACCAAATAGGCCTGACATTCACAGAACATTACAGCCAAGTATGACAGAATACACATTTTTTTTAAATCCACACAAGAAACATTCTCCAGAATAGACCATAATTTAGGCAATAAGGGAAGTCTCAACAAATTCAAAAAGTAGAAATCTTATAAATTATCTTTTCAGACAACAATGAAATAAAACTAGAAATCAATAACTAGCATAACCTTGGAAGATACCCAAACACATGAAAATTAAACAACATGCTCCTGAATGACAAAGTAATAAGGAAATTAAGAAGGAAATTTAAAATATTGTTGAAATAAATGAAAATGTAAATGCAACATATTGAATCTATGGGATACAGCAAAAGCAGTATTAAGAGGGAAGTTTACAGTAATAAATGCCTATATCAAAAGTGTAGAAAGACTTCAAAGAAAACTCTAATGATGTACCTCAAGAACTAGAAAAGCAAGAGAAACAAAATGTAAAATTAGTAGAAGAAATGAAATAATAAAGATCTGGGCAGAAATACATTGAATTAAGTCAAAAAATACAAAAAATAAATACCACAAAGGTTGATTTTTTAAAAAGATAAAATCAACACACCTTTAGCTAGACTAAGAAGAAATGAGAGTAGACACAAATAAATGAAATCAGGAATGAGAAAGGAGATGTCACAATTGAGACCTCAAAAATTTGAATAATCATTAAAAACTATTACAAACAACTATATGCCAACAAACTGAAAACTTAGAAGAAATCCATAAATTTATGGAAACATACAGTCTGCTGGGATTGAAACATAAAGAAATAGAAAACCTCAATAAGCTAATAATGAGTAACAAGATGGAAGTTGAAAAAAAAAGTTTTCATCAAAGGAAAGCCCAGAATATGATGGCTTCACTACTGAATTCTACAAAATATTTTAAAAAGCACCACCAATCTACTGAAACTGTTTAAAACAATTGAGAACATAATATTTCCAAATTTATTCTTATAAGGCCAAGATTATCTGATGCCAAAACTAAACAAGGCACAACAATAACAACAACAAAAACTACAGGCCAATATCACTGATAAACATAAATGCAAAGTTCCTCAACAAAAACTGACAAACCAAAGTTAACAACACATTATAAAGATCATTCACCATAATCATGTGGGATTCATCCCAGGAATGTAAGGAGGTTCAACATATTCAAATCAATAAACATAGTACATCATATTAACAAACCAAGAACAAAAGCTTTATGATCATTGAAATACATGCAAGAAAATATTGAATATATTTAAGATACGCACAATAAATGTTGACTGTATTTAAAATTTATTGAAATTTAATAAAATTCCACATACATTTATGATTAAATGCCCCAAACAAACTGGATTTATAGGGAACCAACCTCAACATAATAACAACCACAGATGAAAAACTCACAGCTAAAATCAAACTCAATGAGAAATAAATTGAAGACCTTTCCACTGGGATCTGGAACAAGACAAGCATGCCCACTTTTTCCACTACTATTCAGCACAGTACTGGAAGTCCTGGTCTAAGCAATTAGTCAAGATAAAAAAATAAAGAACATCCACATTAGAAAAGAAGATGTCAAATTAGCCTTGTGCACAGGCAACATGATCCACTACTTTAAAAACACTAAAGACTCCACCAAAAACACTGTTGTAAATGATAAACAAATTTAGTAAAGTCGCAGCATACAAAATCACCACACAAAACTTAGCATTTATATATGGCAACAGTGAACAATATGAAAGAAAGCAATGCCATTTACAGGAGATTTTAAAAAATCTAGGAATAAATATGACCAAGGAAAGAAAAGACATTGACAATGAAAACAAAAAAACTCTGATGAAATAAACTGAAGTGGATGCAAACAAATGGAAAGACATCACATGTTCGTGAATCAGAAAAAAGAATTTTTAACTTTTATTTTAGGTTCAGGAGTATATGTTCAAGTTTGTTATATAGGTAAATTCATGTCATAGAATTGTTGTACAGAATATTTCATCCTCTAGGTACTAAGCCTAGTACACAATAGTAATTTTTTCTGATCTTCTCCCTCTTCCCAACCTCCATCTTCAAGTAGGATGAACTGCTGAAATATTCCTGTGAGTCTGATGAGCTTCCATCTGTAGGTGATCTGTCCTTTCTCTCTAGCTGCCTTTAACACTTTTTCTTTCATATCGATTTTGGAGAAATTGATGATTATGTGCCTTGAGGATTATCTTTTTGTAAAGGTATCTTGTGAGGATTCTCTGAATTTTCTGAATTTGAATCTGGGCTTCTTTAGCTAGGTTAGAGAAGTTCTCATGGGTGATATCCTGAAATACGTTTTCCAAGCTGCTTCCATTCTCCTCATCTCTTTCAGGGATGCCAATGAATCATAGATCTGGTCTCTTTATATAGTCCAATATTTCTTGGAAGTTGTATTTATTCTTTTTCATACTTTTTTATTCCTTATTCCTTTCTTACTGTCTTGTGTCCGAAAGCCAGTCCTCAAGCTCTGAGATTGTTTACTCAGCTTGGTTTATTCTGCTGTTAATACTTGTGATTGCATTATAAAATCCTTGTAGTATTTCCTATAGCTCTATTAATTCAGTTATGTTCTTTGCAATAATGGCTATTTTGTCTGTCAGCTCCTGTGTCATTTTATTGTCTTTCTTAGCTTCCTTGGATTGGGTTTCAACATTCTCCTGAATCTCAATGATCTTCATTCCTATCTATATTCTGAATTCCATTTCTGTCATTTCAGTCCTCTTAGACTGGTTAAGAACACTTGCAGGAGACCTAGTGCAGTCATTTGGAAGAAAGAACGCATTCTGGCTTTTTGAGTTGTCAGAGTTCTTGCACTTTTTTTCTCATACTTGTGGGCTGATATTTCTTCAGTCTTTGAAATGGTTGTCCTATGGATTTTTTAAATTATTTTATCCTATTTGATTGACTTGAGGGTTTGATTGTGATATAAGGTGGGTTTGATCAACAGGTTTTGTTTCTGGAAGCTTTTTAGGAGTCAAGGCTCAGCTCAGGACTCCTGGACTGTGTGGTCTAACTCTGGGAGACTAGCGAGGGTATTGGGCTAGGCTTTGTTTTTTTTCACTCTTTGAGGTTAGGAACTTGCTGGGCTGGAGGGACCAAGGGTGTTCCTGGACCACTGGTTACAACATTCCGACGGGTGGTGCCAGCCAATGTGCTTCCTAGACCAGTGGAGATGGGGTCTTTCCTTATTCACACATTCCAGCACCAGTAGCAGCAGCAGCACCGCAGGGTGCTGCAGCAGCATGCTAGCAGGTGCCAGGGTGCTGGCCTCTGTTGGCATTCACAGCAGTGGGGGTATCAGCACAGCTCAGGGGAGGCAGGGGGCACCCTCCAGCAACTGTGTGTGCATTTGTACCAGTGGTAGTGTTAGTGGATCATTTGTGGGCAGAGGACTCTGTGTACCAACTGTGCATATTCACAAGGATGGCAGTGGCTGCTCAGGGGAAAATTTAAATGACCATACAACTTATAGTAATCTACAGATTCAGTGTGGTCTCTATCAATATACCAGTGAAACTCTTCATAGAAATTTGTATGAAATAACAAAAATCCTGAATACCTAAAGCAATGCTGAGCAAAAAAGAACAAGGTTGGAAGCATCACACTATCTTACTCAAAATATATTAAAAGCCATAGTAACCAAAACAGCATCGTCCTTGCATAAAAACAGAGAAATTGACCAATTGAATAAAGAACCCAGAAATAAATATACATATTTATAGCCCATTAATTTTTGACAAAGACACTAAGAACATACATTAGAGAAAGAACACACATTAGTGAAAAAAACATCTTCAATAAATGGTAAAGGGAAAACTGAATATCTGTATTTAGAAGAATGAAATGAAACCCCTATATTTCACCACGTACAAAAAAATAGCACACTATGGATTAAATCCTTACATTTAAGACCTAAAACTATAAAATTACTAGAAGAATATGTGGTGGAATGCTTTAAGACATTGTTGTCAGCAAATATTTTATGGATAAGACCTATAAAGAAAGGTAACCAAAACAAGAATGAAAAAAATGGGGTTAAATTAAATTTAAAAGCTTCTGCACAGCAAAGAAAACAATCAATAGCATAAAGAGGCAACCTTTAGAATGGGAGAAAATCTTTACAAACTATCTGACAAGTGACTAACATCCAGATATGCAAGAATATAAGGTACTGAAACAGGCAAACAAACAAAAATAAAAAAAAATTCCACTAAAAAGTCAGAAAAGTATCTGCATAGACATTTCTCAAAATAGTATATACTAATGGCCTTATAAAACATACTCAGCATCACCAGTCATCATGGAAATGTATATCAAAACCACAATGTAATATCATCTACCCCAGTTAGAATGACTATTATCAAAAAAGAAAAACTGTAATAAATGCTGGGAGCATGTGGATACAAAAGATGCAGATACCGATGGTGGTGATACAAATTGGTACAGTCATTATGAAAAACAGTATGGATGTTTCTTCTAAAAAACTAAAAATAGAACTACCATATGATCTAGCAATCTCATCACTGAATATTTATCCAAAGGAAAGGAAATAAGTATATCCAAGGAATACCTAGACCCTCAAACTTACTATAGCACTATACATAATTGCCAGATATATAATCAACAAGTGTCCATCAACAGATAAATGCATAAAGACAATGTGGTATACATACACAGTGGAATACTATTCAGCCATTAAAAATAATACAATTCTATCTTTTGCAGCAACGTGGATGGAGCTGGAGGTCATCATTATGTTCAGTGAAATAACCCAGACACAGAAAGACAAATACTGCGTGTTTTCACTCATATGAGGTAGTTTAAAAATTGATCTCATGGAGGTCGGGAGTAGAATGTTGGTTACAATAGGCTGAGAAGGGAGGCATGGGAGATTGAAGAGCAGTTGGTTAATGGTTGCAAACATAAAATTAGAGAGAAGAAACAAATTCTAGTGTTTGATAGCACAGCAGGGTGACTATAAGTGAAGAATTACTTAATGTATGTTTTAAAATAGCTAGAAGAGAATATTTGAAATGTCCCCAACACAAATAAATGATAAGTATTCAAGGTGATGGATATTCTAAATATCTTCATTTGACCATTACCTATTATATGCCTATATCAAAATATCTTTTAAAAATTAGAAAACATTACTTAGGGAAATGCTAATTATTTGGTTTTTGACATGGCACTTTTATCACCTGTTTTACTAATAATTCATGCATAACTATTTTTCACAGTGTTAGTAATGACCAAAATGTGTATTTATTCTGTTACCTGCAGGAATAGGAAAGAAGTATAGCTTTTGTTAACTTGCAATGTGAAAAAGCTCAGGCCAAAATAACTGGTCTAAAAGATTAATTGAATTTTTACATTAATGTTCATTTTTCATATTGAGCCCTGAATGAAAGTATTTATATTAAAAATGAACTCTTTGCGTTGAATTTTATCATAAAATATCTCATTACTTTTTGTCCATTAATATCTTTGAAGTATTTATAATATAGTTCTGAAGTGAAGTATTTAGGTCATGTAGGAGATCAATTTAATACTGTTTTTCCTAAAATCACTCATCCTGCTTAGTATATTCACATATTATGTTTCAATCAAGTCTTGCAAGGATTTGTCATGGAATCCCATAGCCATAGAAATGTATTTCTGTGTCCCACAGCAATAATGGAATTCTAAAATAAACTTTTCTCTCTTTTCTCCTTAGATAAAAATATTCTATTTGTAAAAATGTGGTTGTCAACATTAATATTGAATTTGAATTGATATGTTGCTAAACCTTAAAATGGGTGAAAGTTGAAGTAAAAAATTTGGAGTATAATTTCTGATGAAATACACATACATTTTTTCTAGTAAATATGAATTCAATTATTGAGAGATTTCCTGTGATATGCCTGCTATTTAATATGAACTTTTTGTTCTTGTTTAAATTTTAAGGCAGGAATTAAAACCAAAATTGGTTGCTAAATTATTGTACTGCATCTAAATTCTCTGCATAACCACCTCAATGCTTTTTAACTCATTATTTAAAGTATTGTGCTCATACTGCTAATTGAAACAACTAAGTTGTGCTCATGAAATTAAAATCTATTGTGGTCTAGGTACTTCGAACATTGTCTAATTTAATTTCAAAAACTTATGAAGTTTATTATTCTAGTTTTACAAATGAATAAACTGGGAGTTGAAGTTTACTAAATTAATTGTATTATTTACAAAAACACAATGTTTAATGGTGAAAATATAACTCAGAAATAGGTCTTCATAACATTATAATTCATGTTCTTTTTGTTGTACCTTGGTGCACTAGAGATTGTTTTCTACATTTGTTTCACAAAGCAGTGTATTTGACTACATGGTAAGCTCAGAGTTTTTTTTTTTTTTTTAATACTTTAAGTTTTAGGATACATGTGCACAACGTGCAGGTTTGTTACATATGTATACATGTGCCATGTTGGTATGCTGCACCCACCAACTCGTCATTTAGCATTAGGTATATGTCCCAATGCTATCCCTCCCCCCTCCCCCCACCCCACAACAGGCCCCACTGTGTGATGTTCCCCTCCCTGTGTCCACGTGTTCTCATTGTTCAATTCCCACCCATGAGTGAGAACATGCGGTGTTTGGTTTTTTGTCCCTGCGATAGTTTGCTGAGAATGATGGTTTCCAGCTTCATCCATGTCCCTAAAAAGGACGTGAACTCATCATTTTTTATGGCTGCATAGTATTCCATGGTGTTTATGTGCCACATTTTCTTAATCCAGTCTGTCATTGTTGGACATTTGGGTTGGTTCCAAGTCTTTGCTATTGTGAATAGTGCCGCAATAAACATACGTGTGCATGTGTCTTTATAGCAGCATGATTTATAGTCCTTTGGGTATATACCCAGTAATGGGATGGCTGGGTCAAATGGTATTTCTAGTTCTAGATCCCTAAGGAATCACCACACTGACTTCCACAATGGTTGAACTAGTTTAGAGTCCCACCAACAGTGTAAAAGTGTTCCTATTTCTCCATGTCCTCTCCAGCACCTGTTGTTTCCTGACTTTTTAATGATCACCATTCTAACTGGTGTGAGATGGTATCTCATTGTGGTTTTGATATGCATTTCTCTGATGGCCAGTGATGATGAGCATTTTTCTTAAATATATTTTACTCCCTCTGAAATCAATGAAGACAGTAGACAAAAGAGGTAAGTATAATTTTACACTGTATAGTTTTCAAAGTTCTTTTCAATTAACCATGAATTTTAGATTTCTAGACTATTTTACAAATAAGTATTTGAATGCTTAGACTAAGATACTTAGTTGAATTCCTTCCAGTCTCCCAGATAGCAATTTCTACATAATATGGACTTATAGACACAGTGTCTTCCTACCAAAAGAAAAATCTAAACTAAATGAAACAAGATGAAGAAAAGAAGCCCTCCTTAAAATGAAAAAGAAATATAAGTTGATAGAAAACCAAACTTTCATTAGTTTTGGAAATTAAGAGTGCCAAAAATTTTGAGGAATGTTTACATTCAATGACATCAGGTTAAAGTGAATCATCGTAGGTCAATTTTCAAGTGTGCTTTTGATTAAAAAAAAAAAGTCTAGGGATTTTATTGCTGTTAAGCAGCAAAGATAATGCACTAATTACCGTCTAATTTGGACATAGTTGGATATCAAGCAAGTTTAATTTGTAATGCATATAAGGACTATTATTGAATTCATTTTACCATTACAAAATAAGATAATTATCATTGAATTTATCAAACTTAAATGTTTACTTGTGATTTTCTTTAACATATAATATTTTAGGACAAGATAGAATGATGAAAAAGACCTCTATCCTTTCCCAGAATAGCTTTTATTACTGTGTAGTTTTGTCTTTTCCTTACAATAGTCCTCTCTTCATATGTAGGCAAAAAGTGCTATAAAGTGACTTGAGATTGTGATTTTTAAAGTATATAGGAGAAAAAGGAAAAAGAAAGATATTGCATCATTTATTTCCTTTCCTCTCTATTCCCACCCTCCACTATTCCACCCTTTCAAGCTTCAAGTGTTTTTGTCAGTGCCTAACAGAATGGAAACTACCTGGAGCGTTCCAGTGAGTGCCCTACCAGGAACACTTTTTTATAGTTAGAACATGATTAATTTGAGATCCACCACTCAGACTACTGATGAGAGCTGAAATGTTCCTCCACAGCTGTGCTCTGATCTACTTATTGACAAGGATTAGATGTTTCTTTGTACCTTCAATTCCTAATACACTATTTTTCACCAAGTAGTTATGCGTGGATTAAAATAACAGTGAATGTTAGGTGAAACGCTCTCTATAAATTAGGGGAAAATATTTGCAGACCAAACCTTTAAAATGATTGAGAAAATATATTTTTAAATAAAAACAAAACATTTTCTTCATAAAACAAAACTTTATAATATTCTAAAAGTATTGCTGTTTTGTGAAACATCTTTATTTAAGTCCAGATTTGTGGGTTTAAAATGCTTGAACTTAATAAAACCAAATATTTCACCTACTTATTTAAATTTGAATGGCCTTTGTACTATCTTTATTAGTGAAGCAGGCAGACTCTATTGGTTTTGCCCTCATTTATCTTCAAAAGGTAGACAAGGCCTGGTGCAGTGGCTCACGTCTGTAATCCCAGCACTTTGGGAGGCCAAGGCAGATGGATCACCTGAGGTCAGTAGTTCGAGACCAGCGTGGCCAACATGGTGAAACCCTGTCTCTACTAAAAATACAAAAGTTAGCTGGGCATGGTGGCAGGCGCCTGTAATCCCAGCTACTCGGGAGGCTGAGGCAGGAGAATCGCTTGAACCCGGGAGGCACAGGTTCCAGTGATCCGAGATCATGCCATTGCACTCCAGCCTTGGCGACAAGAGTGAAACTCCATCAAAAAAAAAATGAAAGAAAGAAAGGAAGGAAGGAGGAAGGCAGGAAAACAATTTTATAATGTCTGAGGAATTATCTGATGTAACTGTCAGAGATGTTTGAACCAGAGCTACTCCATCTTGAATAGGGGCTGTGTAAAATGAGGCTCAGATATGCTGGGCTGCTTTCCATGAGGTTAGGCATTCACAGGAGTTTAGCAGGACTGGTATAATGAGATACAGTTCACAGAGACCCTGCTGATAAATCAGAATGTGGTAAAGAAGCTGGCTAAAACCCACCAAAACCAAGATGGCCAGGAAAACGATCTCCTGTTGCCCTCACTGCTCACTGTGTGCTAATTAGAATGCATTGACATGCTAAAGGGCACTCCCACCAGCACCATAACAGTTTATACATGCTATGGCAACATCCATAAGTTACCCTATATGGTCTAAAAAGGGGAATAAGCTTCAGTTCTGGGAACTCCCCACCCCTTTCCCAGGAAACTCATAAATAATCCACTTCTTGTTTAACATATAATTAAGAAGTAACCATAAATATGCTAAGTCAAGCAGCCCATGCCGCTGCTCTGTCTATGGAGTAACCATTATTTTGTGTCTTTAATTCTCTAATAAATTCACTTTCACTTTACTCTCTGAATTTGCCCCAAATTCTTTCTTGCGTGAGATCCACAAATCCTCTCTTGGGGTCTGCATTGGGACCCCTTTCCAGTAACTAAACAAGTTAAACATTAAAGGAGAAATATACCCTTATTGCTTCAAAAAGATAGATAAGAAGAAACTCTGCATACATACTATCAACCAGTTTTGTATTTTCAAAAGAAGCTTGTATTAAAGTTAGCTTCTATCAAATATGTGCTCTCCCCCAAAGACAAGGAAAGTAAGTTAGATATAAGGATCTGGAAGACAATGAGTGCATGACATAACTACATTGAATATATTTTTTTAATAAGGCAGAAATATACCACTTATGAACCAAAATATTCTCTGAGCTTATTCAAAGCAATGCAGCCATATCCATTACCTTTTATTATGACTAATCATATTTCAATGTATTTGAACATTACCTCACCCATTTACAGCCTGCTTCTATCTCTGAGATTGATTATAGCTGACATTCTCAGCAGTCAAAACATCTTGCAAATGACTTCTTAGCCTGGAGAGCCCTACCAGGATGATATTCACATTGCTGTCTGCCTCGCTTGTCTCCCATCTAGCCATTGAAGCATTTACAATAATACTCTTATTAAATTTGCTCCACCATGTGTTCAGTTAGATAAAATCTTCTTAAATATTGCACTAGATGTGAATTGGGAAAATGCTAAATTGCTTCTGTATGTGTTAAGTGTATTCTGAGAGGTAGATGAAGCCATATTATATCATTAGATTTAAGCAATAAAGTCAATAGAAAAAGATGTTCATTTTGTTTGGTTACGTTTACACATTAAGTTTTCTTTCTAGATATATGAGACTCTACTAAATAAACTGAATATAATATGATAGGCTTGGGTGAAATATTTACTTTCTTTTATGTTTATTAGTTATAGGAGAGAGTACAAAAATGAGTTTTATTATATGAAGAATTATATGAAGGAGAGAACTAAGAATTAACTTAGAGACATTATTCTTTTATTTTATAAATGGAAAACTAAATAGTTCCTACTTATTTATTGAAATAGAGAATACATTTAGGATCAATGCTTTACTTCTTAGAAAATTGAGTGGAAATTTCAAATACATTCTAGATATTATATGCATACTATGCAATGCAGATCAAATATATTTTATTTTCTTAATATTAGATATTATTTAATAGCAAGTATCCTTTAGATGACTATTTAATACGAGTAATACAATGTCTGATATTTCTGAAATATGAAAAGTGACCTAAAACACTATGACTAATATCTTCACAATATCCAAATACAGGGGAGGGCAGTTTGTGGAAAGGGAAAGGGGGCTGCTCATGTTTTCCTTATTACTAAGCTGATTCTTATCACTTTTCTCACTGGACACATGGATGTACCTAAATAATATAAAATGTTATGTATAGGGAGCTCTGTCTGTACTTTTTAATGAAATATATGTCAATGTTTTTATTCTTGCCACTCCAATATGGGATCTCTACTTATGTAGTCCTTTACTTCTGAAGATCTTAACGCTTGACTCATAAACTGAAACCATGGCTCCATATTTGTGGATGTTTTTAAATTACATGAAAATTTTGTATGTACATTTTTCTTGAGAGAGTATTGGAGCATTCACCAGATTCTTTAGAGGTTGATGATTCTAACAAAAACAATCACTCTTCCAAGTATTTTGTAATGGATATTTAAGTCTTAATCAATTTGGAAATGTTTGTACACATTTTAAGGTCAGATATTATTTTGTTTTATATATATATGTTTTTTAATATATAATATTAATATAAGATAATAACCATGCCTATTTATCTTCCTACCCTTTTTACTTTTGCAGGAATTCCTTGAGATATTGTGGGTTTGCTTTCAAATAATTGCAATAAAATTAATATTGTAATAAAGGGGGTCACACAAATTTTTGGGTTTCCCAGTGCATATAAAGTTATGTTTATACTATACTGTAGCCTATTAAGTGTGCAATAGCATTATGTCTTAAAACAGGATTACAGACCTTAACTTAAATAATATTTTATTGTTTAAAAATGCTAATGAATCATCTGAGCCTTATTTTTTGCAATCTTTTTTGCTGGTGGAGGGTTTTGCCTTGATGTTGATGGCTGCTGACTGATCAGTGTGGTGGTTGTCAAAAGATAGAGTGGCTGTGGCAATTTCTGAAAGGACAAAGAAGCTTGCAGCATTGATTAACTGTGTCACAAAAGGTTTCTCTGCTATTTAATATCATTTAACCCACAGTACAGCTTTTTTCAAAATTTGAATCAATCCTCTCAAATTACTATTGCTTTGTAAATTAAGTTTATGGAATATTCTAAATCCTTTGTTGTCATTTCAACAGTGTTCACAGAATCTTCATCACCTGTGGATTCTATGTCAAGAAACCACGTTTTTTGCTCATCCATAAGAAGCAACTCCTCATCTGTTCAAATTTTATCATGAGATTGCAGCAATTCATTCACATCTTCTGTCTCCACTTCTAATTCTGGTTTTCTTACTATTTCCAGTGTATCTGCAGTTACTTCTTCCACTGAAGTCTGAACCACCCGTAAGGGTTGAAATCAACTTCTTTCAAACTCCTCTTAAAAGTAATATTTTGGTCTTTACCTATGAATCACAAATATTCTCAATGGCATCTATAATGATGAATCCTTTCCAGGAGGTTTTCAACTTACTTTTCTAAGATCCATCAGATGAATCACTATCAATGGCAGCTATATACTTATGAAATCTATTTTCTTAAACAATAAGACGTGAAAGTAAATATTACTTTTTGATTCATGGGCTACAGAATGGATGTTGTGTTACCAGTCATAAAACAAAGATTAAATTCCACATGTATCTTCATCAGAGCTCTTGGGTGACCAGGTTCATTGTCAATTAAAAGTTGTATTTGGAAAGGAATCTTTCTTTATGAGCAGAAGTTTTCAACAGTGAGCTTGAAGTATTCAGTAAACCATACTATAATCAGATATACTATAATCCAGGCTTAGTGTTCTATTTGTAAAACCCAGGCAGAGTAGATGTAGCATAATTTTTAAGGGCTCTAAAATTTTCAGAATGATAAATAAGCATTGGCTTCAACTGAAAATCACCAGCTGCATTAGCCACTAACAATAGAATCAGTGTGTCTTTTGAAGCTTTGAAGCCAGGCATTGACTTCTCTCCAGCTATGAAAGACCTAGACAATACTGTCTTCTAATATAAGGCTTTTTTGCCTACATTGAAAACCTGTTGTTTAGTGTAGCTCCCTTCATCAATGATCTTAGCCAGATCGACTGGATAACTTGCTGCAGCTTCTACATTAGCATTTGTTGCCTCACCTTTCACTTTTGTAATACAGAGATGATTTCTTTCCATAAACCTCATGAGGCAACCTCTGCTAGCTTCCAACTTTACTTCTGCAGCTTCCTCACCTCTCTCAGTCTTCTTAGCATTGAAGAGTTAGGCCTTGTTCCGGATTATTATTTGACTTAAGGGAATGCTATAGTTGCCTTCATATTCTGACCAGACTCCTAAAACTTACTTTATGTCAGCAATAAGGCTATTTCACTTTCTTATCATTAGTGTGTTCACTGGAGTAGCACTTAATTTCCTTCAAGAACTTTTCCTTTGCTTTCATAACTTGGCTTTTTGGCACAAGCAGTTGAATTTTGGCCTATCTTGGCTTTCAACGTGCCTTCCTCACAAAGCTTAATCCTTTCTAGTTTTTTATTTCAAGTGAGAAACATGAAATTCTTCCTTTCACTTGAACACTTAGAGACCGTGGTAGGACTATATATATATATATATATATATATATATATATATATATATATATATACATATACACATATACATATACATACACACACACATAATTATAATCATATATAAAATATGGCTATAATTTAGCATTGTTTGAAGAGATAATAAAAGGTAATCAATGGGAAAAAACCTCATACCTTCTACAAATACAATATTTTCCTAAGGCCATATGAACATATCATGCCTAATGTCAATTATTGATATCCCGAATGCAAGAATCATATGCCATATGGACTCTGACTCCTAAACAACATGAAATTTCTGTTTCATTTCATATTATCTGAACTATTTTGAAATCACAAAGAAGTATTTAATTGTCTAAATTATAAAGAAATAATATTAAAGCACATTCTGTACTTCATGAAATGAGTGGATTTGGTTAGTTTGCATATTGAAACATTTACAACTTCATGGCAGACTAATATTCTTATTATCTTCTCTCTTTTGGTGATAATTTTATATTCTAGCTGACAAAGGCTTGACCATATGGTTTCTTTAGCTAATGGAATATGAAGGTAAATGATGTTTGCTACCCCTGGGCATACAAGCTTTAGAATTAAATTTGTTTTTCTTCTCACTTTGTGTCTCAAATTAAAGAATATGTGGAGCAGCTTAAAACATGTATTAATGTAGATAAATATATACCATATATTACATTATAAAATTATTTTACTTACAAGTGGATTAATAAGAAATAAAACAAGTATTCAGATTCTGTGGCTACTGGACTGTGTCTTCATAAACACATCTAATAATGTATATATTTAAATTACAAGTATGAGAAGTTTGACATATTATTGGACTACAGACTTCATTGGGTTGGGTTTTGATTAATTTCCTCTTTGCAACATTCCAACTCTTAATAGATATGTAGCCTGATTAAATTTTTATTGTTTTAAGTCCCTGAGATTTTGATTCTATTTTATTATAGAGAAACCGAAGCTGTTGTGAGTTATAGTCATGGTTATGTATTCTTTCTTCTCAACTTTTCCCTCATGGATCTAGCATTCTCATGTTCCTTAATTAAGTAATTTATCAATGAATACTAAGTACAAGATTTGTCTAGTGTTAAATACCCTAATAAAAAACCTCCACTTCTAAGGATGAAGGAACTTCACTAATGGTGAGGGTGCCTTAAGTCTGCATGAAGAGTGTAAACATGTACTTAGTAATTCGTAACTGTTTGTTGTGTATCATAACTCCAAATCATAACTGTTAGTCACTAAATGATGGTTTCATGTTGGCTACCTAAATCTGATTTGCATATTTCTGATAACTTATTTGTTTTACATTTAGAAAAATTTTAAGTACATACCAAGTGAAAGTTGCTAAAATATTCTGTATTATGCACATTATTTTAACAAACCCTCATACAGCCCCATAAAGTAAGTATACTGCATCTACTAAACACATTTTAGAGATGATGACACTGATTTTGCTAGTTTCCTTTTTATTTTTAATCAGAATATCATGCATTACGCTAATACTCATAATAATTCTACCAAGTCATTCAAAACTCTGTTTTCTGCTGGACTATGAGCTTCAATTGGACAGGTCCTAACAATTTAAGTGTTGCTATTTGCTGCATGAATGAATGAATTGGAAAGATAACCAACTTGCCAAATGTGCACAGATTTTTAAGTTGTATATAATAGGATTGAAACTTGGTCTGTCTGACTCAATCCACCTTCTATATTTCTACCTTTAGTACCTTCTTTTCTTGAGCATTAGATATTGGCGTACTGATCATGCTTTTGTAACAGAGTTAGATATCAGGCCACCTCCCTGCATGGTGTCTATCTAAGCTGAAATAGAGATGCTGTGCATACTGAATTACTCAAAATAGATAATCACTGTCTCTTTACATTTGTGGCACATATATACCATGGACTACTATGCAGCCATAAAAATGATGAGTTCATGTCCTTTGTAGGGACATGGATGAAATTGGAAATCATCATTCTCAGTAAACTATCCCAAGAACAAAAAACCAAACACTGCATATTCTCACTCATAGGTGGGAATTGAACAATGAGATCACATGGACACAGGAAGGGGAACATCACACTCTGGGGACTGTGTTGTGGGGTGGGGGTAGGGGGGAGGGATAGCATTGGGAGATATACCTAATGCTAGATGACGAGTTAGTGGGTGCAGCGCACCAGCGTGGCACATGTATACATATGTAACTAATCTGCACAATGTGCACATGTACCCTAAAACTTAAAGTATAATAATAAAAGAAAAAAAATAAATTAATTAAAAAAATACATTTCTATTATTTTAAATGAGCATGGATTCTTCTAAATTTCATATTGACAAACTGTATAAATTTATTTATGTTAATTTCTTGGTAATGTAAGGCAACATAATAGCTATCAATAAGTATGCACTTCTTGATTTAAAAAATATCTTAACCCAAATAAATTTATTTTAAAGGAGAATTTGAGAACCACATGGACTATCTGGTTTTTGAAAATAGAATTTGCAAATTATCTTGAAAGCATACTACAAGTAAAAGTACATATTTTATTTTGTTTGTTTGTATTTGGTTCCTCTAATTATCATGTCTGATATGAGAGAAGAAACTATATATTTGTTAATTTCTTATTCTGTTTCTTGTTTTTTTACTTTATCTCAAAACTGTGTTGCTGCAGCGTACAATTTTGTGACTGTTGTTTATGATTTTAAATAAATACAAATATATTTAAAAATAAAATATTGAATTTAAGATATTAGCTTTTCATGTGAAACTTCTGATTTTTAAACACTATCACTATCTTTTTATATTTACAATGTACAGGTTTTTGCATGGAAAGTAGCATTTATTTCATCATTTGCACTTGCAAATTCTAACCTAGTTTCTTTAGTACTAAGGATTACATCATTGGCAAAGGTTTTATATGAAGTCTAATTATATTTAGCTTAATTTCAAATTCCAATTGCAATTGTAAAATATATATTGATATTACAATATTAACATAGAGAAATATAACACATATCACTTATACTATACTAGAAAGTTATTTTTACTCATAAGTAGATTAATAAGGAATAAGACAGAGGCATTCAGACTCTGCAATCCAATATTGGCCTGTATCTTCATAAACCCATATAAGAACATATGTAGTTAATTTAGAGGTATGACAAATCTGACACATTAATGGAATACAACTTTCACTGGCTTAGGGTTTGATTGATTTTTCTCTCTGCAGTTTCCCCCAAAAAGGTATATGAAATATAGATGCTCAATAAATTTTTATTGATGTAATGAACAAAATGGGTGTCTGCTTAAGAAAGTTGTTGTATGTAGCAATCAGGTTCCCCTGTACAGAGAGGGGAAAAAAAAGTCTTCAAGACACTGAAATTAAGAAAAATTAAAACATAAAGGTGAAAAGAAGAATTTAAAATTCAAGAAGTCGTAATATTTGTTGTGAAATTTGAGCTTGGAGTGTAAGCAGAAAGAAGCTGAAGCCAAAGAGACAACATCTAAATGATACTTGTAAGTGAATGTCATAAGAAGGGTCCCAAGGCAAAAACCAAGAGTGAAGCATTAGACTGAGGTAGTCAGCTATGTAAAAATAAAAGGAGTGAAATGTAAGCCAAAACAAAGAATACTGCAAAATCCTTAAGAATGCATTAAAAATTCTAAAGATTAAAAGGCAGAATCAGAATCAAGTTGGGAGTCAGGGCAAGCTCATGGGATAGAGATGATGCTGGGATAAGAACAGTCCAGGAAAAAATGAGAAATGCGTAGGTTAAATGCCAAAAATACCATGGGAGGTTTCATAATTTGCCAATAGGGGTTGTTAAGGTAGTAAAGGTCAGATATAAAGGACTGCATGATGAACTATTTCGTGGCAAAACTGTGGAATTTTGACTTATCTGAAAGACCATCGGGAGCTGCTGGAGAAAATTTAGCTGGAGGGTGATATGTTTATATTTGCATTTTGTAAAGGCCACTCTGATAGCAGTGCAAAACATGTAATTGAAAATGGCAATAAACTTGGAGAACAGAATTAAGACTTTCTTGGAGTATTCAAACTTTTTTAATAAACAAAACACTATTAATAACCAGATTGATATACAAAACGTAAACTTTAAAAAGCACAAGAAATTCTGCTATAGAAATCAAATCAATTCTTTTCAATATAAGCAATTTCTTTGTGTATTTAAAACCAGTAACGAATATAATAAAGTTGTTATATCTTTGTCTTACCCTAGCTTTAACTCTGATTTACAAGTTACTTTCAAGCTGTATATAAAATTAATATTATGAAAGGTTGTCTACGTACGTATATGGAATTTGTTCCACAGATATTTAAGCCCTTGGACTATACATACAATTCCAACTATACTTAAATAATTGAAGTGGTAATGACTCAAAAACCCTTATGAATACACAACTCCATCTTGAAAGTGATTGAGGTTTTTCTTATATTAACACAAACATTCCATCCTTTTTTCTTTTACTCATTGTTTCAATTCTTGTGCTAGGGTTCAAAAATGTTACTTAACAAATGAATCTGCTATTGATTTCCTTAAAAATATTTTTATCTATTTTATTTTAAAAAATACCTACCATTTAACAAGCACATAGGTGACCTGTATATTTAAGCATTTCTGCAATAATTGTTAGTACAATGCATAAAGTTAAAAGAAGGAATAATGAAATTAAGTGGTAAAAAGCATTTATTTCATGTCTGTATGTTTAACAAGTAGTAATATTTTCTTAAGGAGCTTTGTGGTGGACAAATAACACTCCTGGCTGATCTCAACAAATCTTAAGTAGAAGTCTTTTACATTCACCTATCCTTCAAATCTTTAAGGAAATGCCATATTATAATATGTTCCACTCAGATAAGAAGCTGGTATAATCCATTTTCCTTAAGCTATTTATGTAAAATATCAGAATATAGATCCTGCTGTTCAAAGATAATACTTTACTACTTTTTTTAAAAATGTCTAAACAAAATAACAACAAAAGCGTCAGCCCTGATGTGGTTTGGATGTTTTATCCCCTTCAAATCTCATCTTGAAATGTAATCCCCAATGTTAAAGGTGGGGCCTGGTGGGAGGTGTTTTGATCATGGGAATGGATACATCATGAATGGCTTGTTGCCATCCTTGTGGTAATAAGGGAGTTCCCTCTCTGAGTTAATGCAAGATATGCTTGCTTAAAAGAGTCTGGGACCTCCCTCTACTCTCTCTCTCTTGCTCCTGCTTTTGCCAGGTGATGTACTTGCTCCCCGCTCACCTTCTGCCACAATCACAAGCATACAAAGAGCAGATGTTATTCCTTTATAGCTATAACAAAAGCTTACCAACACAGAAAATTGGTACCCAGAGTGGGGTGTTTATATAAGGTATTTGAAAATGTGGAAGCAGCTTTGGAACTGGGTAATGGGAAGAGGTTGGAAGAGTTTAGAGGGCTCAGAAGACATGAAGATGAGGGAAACTTTTAAACTTCTTAGAGACTTATTAAATGGTTGTGACCAAAATTCTGATAGAGAAACAGTGAAGTCCAGGCTGGCAAGGTCTCTGATGGAAATGAGGAAGTTAATGGGATCTGAAATAAAGGTCGTATGTGTTATGACCTAGCAAAGTTTGACTGCATTCTGTCCACATCCCAGCCGATATGGTTTGGATCTCTGTCCTTGCTGCAATCTCCTGGCAAATTTTAATCCCCAGTGTTGGAGGTAGGGCCTGATGGAGGGTAATTAGATCATGGAGGCGGTTTCTAATGGTTTAGCACTGTCCTTCTAGTGTTGTTCCTGTGATAGAGTGTAATTAGATCATGGAGGCGGTTTCTAATGGTTTAGCACTGTCCTTCTAGTGTTGTTCTTGTGATAGAGTTCTCATAAGGTCTGGTTGCCTGAAAGTGTTTATCTCTCTTTTGCTCCTTCTCCATCATGTAAGACACCTGGCTCCCCATTCAGCTTTGTGAGGCATCTACAGAAGAGGAGCAGATACCTCCATGCCTTCCTTTCAGCCTGCACAACCAGGAGTCAATTAACTCTTTCCTTTATAAATTATGCAGTCTCAGGTATTTTTTTATAGCAATGCAATAACGGACTAATATATCAGAGATCTGTGAGAGGTTGAAGTTAAGAATTATTATGTAGGGTACATGGCAGAAGAAATTCTAAGCAGTTAGCCAGGTGCAGTGGCTTAAGCCTGTAATCCCAGCACTTTGGGAGTCCAAGGTGGGAGAATCACCTGAGGTTGGGAGTTTGAGACCAGACTGACCAACATGGAGAATCCCCATCTCTACTAAAAATACAAAAAATTAGCCAGGTGTGGTGGTGCATGCCTATAATCCCAGCTACTCGGGAGGCTAAGGCAAGAGAATCGCTTGAAACCAGGAGGCGGAGGTTGCCGTGAGGCGAGATCGCGCCATTGCACTCCAACATGGGCAACAAGAGTGAAACTCCATCTCAAAAAAAAAAAAAAGAAAAGAAAAGAAATTCTAAGCAGCAAAGCATGCAAGAAACATGACAGCTTCTAACAGCCTATGATCAGATATGAGAGCAAAGGAATGACTTAAATTTGAAATTTATATTTAAAAGAAAAGCATCATGTAAAGGTTTGGAAAATTTGTAACCTAGCTGTGTGGTAGAGAAGGAACAAGTATATTTAGGACAGGAACACAAATGGACTGTAGAGCAACAACTTGTTAGATTTATTTGCATGACTAAAAAGAAGTCAAGTGCTAATATCCAAGACAATGGGAAAAATACCTCAAAGGCATTTTAGAAATCTTTGAGGCAGCCCCTCTCATCACAGGCTCAGAGGACTAGAAGCACTAAATGATTTGGGGAGCCACTCCAGGGCTCCACTTCTCTGTGCATCCTCAGGACACTGTTCTCTGCACACTGACCACTCCATCTCCAGCCTTTGCTCAAAGGAGCCCAGATATATCTTGGGCCACCACTCCACAGGGCACAAGCAATGAGCCTTGGAAGTTTCCATATGATGTTAAGCCTGCAGATACATAAAATGCAAGAGTGAAGAAGGCTTGATAGTTTCCACTAAGAATTCACAGGCTATATAGAAAAGCCTCTGTGGCCAGGCAGAAGCCTGCTGCAGGGATGGAGACCCTCCTAATAGCTGCTACTAGGGCAATGCTGAGGGGAAATGTTAGTTGGAGCCCTCACATGGAGTTCCCACTAGACTACTGTCTAGTGAATCTGTAGGAACAAGGCCACTACCTCTTAGATCCCAGCATGTTACAGCCACTAGCAGCTTGCAACATCAGAATGGAAAAATCACAGGCACAGGACACCAACCCTTGAGAACAGCCATGAGAGCTGCACCCTGTAAAGTCATGGGGCAGAGCTGCCTAAATCCTTGGGAGCCCATCTCTTGCACCAGGGTGCCCTGAATGTAGAACAGGGAGTCAAGGTTTACTTTGGAGCTTTAGGATTTAATATCTACCCTGCTGGAATTTGAACTTCTTTGAGGCCTGTTGCCTATTTCATTTGGCTGATTTATTCCTTCAGAATGAGAATGTTACCCAATGCCTGTGTCACAATTGCATCTTGGAATAAATAACTTGTTTTTGATCTTACATGCTCACAAGTAAAAGGAACTTGTCTTGAGTCTCAAATGAGATTGGACTTTTTGAGTTGATGCTGAAATTAGTTAAGACTTTGGGAGACTATTGGGAAGGGATGATTGTGTTTTGCACTGTGAGAAGAACATAAAATTTGGGAAGCCAGGGGCAGAATGATATATATTGGATGTTTTGTCCCTTCCAAATCTCTCACATTGAAATGTAATCTCCAATGCTGAAGGTGGTGCCTCGTGGAGGTGTTTTGATCATGGGGTCAGATCTCTCATGAATGGTTAGGTGCCATCCTTGTGGTAATGAGAAAGTCTTCACTCTAAGTTTATGCAAGATCTGCTTGTTTAAAAGAGTCTAGGACCTTGCCCTTCTCTCTCTTGCCTCTGTTTTCACCATGTGGCATGATGACATGTTTGCCTTTGGCCATGATTATAAGCTTCCTCAGGCCTTCACAAGAAGCAGATGCTGCACTTTGTACCATGCTTCCTGTGCAGCCTGCTGAACTGTGAGCCAATTAAACTTCTGTTCCTTACAAATTACCCAGCCTCAGGTATTCCTTTATAGCAACACAGAAATGTACTAACATAATTCCAATTTAAGACAATAGCTCCATTTTCCACAGGTGTAACTAATCTGTAAACTAAAAAGTGACTGGGGAAGATCTCAATCAATTTAGAGGTTTATTTTGCCAAGGTTGAGGATACACCTGGTTGGGGGAAAACACAAGTTACTAGGATCTATGTCTTGTGCTTGTTGCAAAGAATCTTTTGGGAAATTTAATAATTAAAAATTGAAGAGCAAGTGGAAGGGGAAGAAAAATTGGGGGGTGGTAAGTTGGTAGGCAATGGGGCAAGTTGTTACTTTCTTGTGAAGCTCTGATTAGCACCCAGTGAATCTACATTTTACACATGAAAAGAAAGGAGTGGAGGGTCAATTACGCATGTCTCTTGCACTCAATAAAACTAAATTTTACATAAGATAAAGTAAGCATGAGAAATTACAGCTATCTGCTTGTGATAAAAGAAATGCTGTTATTGCGTGACTGTTTCCAAGCTGAACTTTTCCATTTGGCAAAATGTAGTGTGTCTGTGGTCCCAAGATTTTATTTTCCTTTCACAATGCAAAATAAACCTATGAAAGCATATTAAGATATATCTGCTATTATAATATAAATGAAATATTATGTATAGATATGATTATTTTACCTCTTGTTTTTATCTTTCATTCAACTATTAGAAATTTTATTGCATATCGTAGAAAGAAGAAAAGGTCTCATGTTTAAAGCTAAAAATTAGAATTATTATCATACTTTTCCATAGAATTAATGTGCTGATTTGTTGGAGATGCTGTTAAAGATGCAGTGAGACCTTTGTGAATGTGTTGTTAAATATGGCCGTAGATTGTTAATTACTTTTGCCTCTGGTGGAAGAGGCCATAATTGTCTACTTTGAAACATTTCTTAGAAGTTCACATTTATGAAACTCAATTCACTCTTCAATAGAAATCTAAAGTAAATTAAAACTATCTCATTTAAAAATACAATATGCATAGTTTTGTTTCTTTTCTCCAAAAGAGCTTTTAATATGTTATTTTATTCAGTGATAAAGGTGATGGTAGGGTAATGAAACAGTTGTGACTTAATGAAAAGCTGTGAACAACTTTTTTAATGCTTCAGAGTATTTTCTGTTTTCAACAGTATAACTTACAGAAAGTGTTCTTGTAATTTAGTGATTAGCATGAATTAATAATGAATTTAATAAGCACTTAAAATAAAGATGTGACATTTTAGACCTGCAATTGAATTGTAGTGCATTAATAATTAAGTAATACATTTCTCACCCATTTTGCTCTTGAATATGAAATCCCAAATATATTTTGCTATTTTAGGGCACATTTTGAACTAAACATTTAAGATTGTGAATTATCTGCATATCACTTGCACTGACCAAAGTAGAAAGGAAATAATAACTTTATTATCAAATTTGAGGATCATTGAGACTATGATAAAACTTTCTTCCTGCTGCTGCCTCATAATATTTCAAGAGACATATTCTTCAAAGACTCATTCTGCTTTCTTAAACACTATAGGTTGTACAAATTTAAAAAATTATTTTATTTTAAAATAATTTTTAACACAACTATTTATTTATAAAATAATAGTTCACAATACAACAAGAATTTATAATGCTGTAATGAATTTGCCTACCACATTGGTCCTCTATTAAGAAAGTCAAGGACCTCCACACCTTTAAAGAAATTAAGAGTAGAATTTAGTGGGATCTGCTGGGTACAATCAACGCATCAAAAACAGGCAAAGAAAGACTAAAGATGTTACCAAATGAAGTTGAAGTGTAGAATTCAGAGAACCTCTCTGGCAAAATACCAAGGGACAGTTATCTCCCGGAGAAGGAAGACATAGAAGCTAAAGGTTGATGCAGTAGATATCAATACAGGGTTGAATTCTAAACCCTGTTAAGTCTACCATGACTAACTTAGACTCCAGGTGGGTTCATCTGCTTTTCCATTTTCTATCTTTGGATTGGATCATATAGATCATTTGCACTTAGGGTAATGATTCATATGTTAGTGCTTAAGTCTGATCTTGTATTGTCTTCTGTTTGTTTCCTTTTGTTATCTTTCTCCTGTTTCTCCTTCCTTGCCTTCTGTGAGTTACTTAAAAACTTTTGCCACAGATTTTACCTTGATTTACCTAACAGAGTTTTTTAATGTATCTATTTGTTTAGTGTTTCTTTAGTTTCCTTGGGTATTACAATGTACATATGTGATTCATCACAGTCTACTGACAGTTTATTATTTCAAGTGAAAGAATAAGGCAAAAATATTTAAAGGTCGGTAAGGTAGAGAGACCTTTATCTAAATGGAAGTTAGGTCTCTTTAACCTACCCACTTTCAAATATTATTGTCTTTGGTATCAGATGATGTTTTCTTTTTGTTTTAATCAATAGTATATAAGATATAAAATTCATGAGGACAAAAAATAATCCATTTTATATACAAATATCTCTGCTTTTGCATTGTTTATTATTACTTTCTGATAATACAAAATTGTTTTATCATTTACTTTTTTTCTTAAATAAGTCTCCTCAGTCAGCTTTAAGGATAGTTCTGCCAGTGACAAATTTATTTTATTTTCCTTTGCTTTCTTCTTCACTCTTGAAGAATAGTTTTCCTGGACGTAGAATCACTGTTGATAGTTTTCTTTCTTGCACAACTTGAAAAATATTATTTAAGTTCTTCTGGCGTCCATTGTTTCAGATAAGAAACTCATTGACATTTGAATTGGAGTTCTCTTTTCACTTATAATCTACTATCTCTGAGTGAACTGATATTGTCTTACAGGCTATTCATTCTTTCTCCTAAATTGCTTTTAAGACCATTTCTTTTTCTTTATTAATCAAGTTTAATTATAATATGTCCTGGCATTCATTTATTTGGATTTATCATGTTGGGATCACTTAGCTCCTTGAATCTGTAGATTTGTATATTCTATTCTATTTGGGAAGTTTTCAGCCATTATTTCTTTGAACACTCTTTCAATCTCATGCTCTTTCTCCTAGCCTCTTGGATCCTGATTAAAAAAACATATAATATTTTGTTATTACATAGGTTCCTAAGTCTCTATTCACTATTTTTTTACAGTCTATTTTCTCTCTGTTTTGCTGATTGGCTTAGTTTTATGGATCTGTTTTCAAGTTCACTGATTCTATTCTCTGTCATCTTCACTCCACTAGATAATTTCAACTGATTCATCTCAGCATTTGTGTCAGATAATTGGCTTGTTTCATGGCAGTTGTGATTTTTTTGGTTCTTGGCATGATGGATGCTTTTCTATGTATACTCAACATATTTTTCTGTTAGAAGACATTGGGCCCAATTTAAATATGGTATTTTAGGAAGCAGTCATCCTGTTTAATTTTAGCAGACAGGCTGTGGCCTACTTTTGTATGCTATTGCTCTGTGCTGAGCAGGTATATTCAGACCTACCCCCAAAGGCTGAGGGAGCTGAAAGGCTGAAGAAAGAGGCTGCCAAACTTGGTTCTCAGAAAGAAACATTTGATAGTGACTTACAAACATAAAAGATGTCTCAGGAAGTTGTGATATAATTCATCCCTACACCCACACCCCCCCCGCCCTCAGTTCCAAAAATGTCTTTTATATAATAAGTTCTTTGCTAAAACATGTGTAGCTAGTCATGCCTCGGACTTTCTTGAAAAACTCATGACCATTAGAGAGGTTAGATGAGCATCTTTATGAGGTATTATCTATTGTATAGGCATTGCTTCTTTAAGAGGGGTTATCTATGCTATGAGAACGTCTTGTTAGGCATGAGTCAACCATCAGTCATTATGGCGATTTTACCTCAAGATGACATCATTCTTGCCATGAAACAGGCTGTCTTCCCACAGTTATGGTTCCAAGACGGTTTAACTTACAGAGTTGTTGTGATGTTATTTTGCTCTCCTTGGTTTATCTGACAATGCTAGGTTTGCGACTAACCTCTGCTGGTTTTGCTTATGGGATAGAAGGGGTTCCCACAGGCTGGGTCATCAGATGTAGATGTCACTCAGTGTTGGAGGGTAATCTGAGGCCTGATGTCTAAGAGACTTTCTAGGATTGGCTGCTTGTTTTCATCCTAGGTCTGTCTTGCTGCCTCAGCCCATCCACCGAACTGTTTCTGGGTGTGAGAGGAAATTCTTAGGGCCACATTTGCTGGGCTGAGCCAATTGCTGTGGCTGAGCACCTCTCACTTGGTCTATTCACCTACTTCTGTGTCTCTCAGCAGAAAAGGGGATCCTTAGGCCAGGTTATGAAAAGAGTTCTTCTTTCGGCCACTTATTTTTGGCAAATCTCTCCATTAATCCTCTCTTCAGATCATATTAGCATATCTAATGTTGTCAAAGGAATCCTGCTTCATCCAGGAGAGGAATGAGCCTCTCTAGGCCTTTTGTTTCCTATGTTCTGGGTCAAGAAACAATAAAGGTATTCAGCCTTCTGTTGGGTGTGAGTATATATGACAGCCTGGTATTCTATTGTTCTTGCAGTCCTGGGGTAAAAACATCAGTTTTTATTTTTACCATCTTCAGAGTTCTCCTTTGGTTCACTATAGTTGTGCTTATGAAGTAGATGTGGAGAAGAGCAGGGAAAACATATCTACACCAACTTTTGAAGACTGAGAGTCCTCCATTAATGCTCAACGACATGTAATTTTTTTTAACAAAGAAAGATGTGCTTGCCTAGAATATGAGTCATATTCAAAAGAGTGAAAACACTAAGCATAGAATAGTTTTCTCCTGGAGGCCTCTTATGTAAAATAAAATACATCCCTCTGTGATATACAGCAAATTATGCTATTTAAAAATGCTTTACAACACATTTCCCTATCATCATTACATAGACCCAATAAGGTGAGTGAATATTTCAATCCAAGTACCGGCCACCTAAAGAAATGCAGAAAACTCTAATTTCAAAGTTTAGATGATACTTAAAAGTATTTCGGTTGCAATTTTCTATCATCTAAGGCTTTAGATGTTCTCAGGTTTATCTCTGGAGATTGCACAATGACATTATTAGCTATTGTCAATGCCTAATAATAATAGGTCCATCTGTCTTATCTCATCTCAGTGACAATAGAAAACTAAGCTGCAGGCCAGGCATGGTGGCTCAAGCCTGTAATCTCAGCACTTTGGGAGGCCAAGGCAGTTCAATCGGGAGGCTGAGGCAGTTGGATCATGAGGTCAGGAGATCAAGACCATCCTGACTAACACGGTGAAACCTCGTCTCTACTAAAAATAGAAAAAATTAGCCAGGCATAGTGGCGGGCGTCTGTAGCTCCAGCTACTCAGGAGGCTGTGGTAGGAGAACGGCATGAACCCGGGAGGTAGAGCTTGCAGTGTGCAGAGACTGCACCACTGCACTCTAGCCTGGGCGACAGAGTGAGACTCCGTCTCAAAAAAAAAAAAAAAAAAAAGAAAACTAAGCTGCAACTGAATATGCAGCAACATAAATTTGTCCACTGAAGTTAAAAGCCCCTGCTAATTGGAGAGAAAAACAACAACAACAACACCTCTTTGCCATAGGAAAGCTTAAGCAATGAGGGATATGTGAGCCAGATGACAGAACACAGAGGATTAAAGGACATCTGTGTCTGTGTCAAAAAGAGATATTGCTATGCCAAAGCTATGGCTCTGCTTATACTGTTTGTTATCTGCATATTAAATGTATTAATGCTTCAAGTGAAAAAGCACAATTGCCAATCCTAAACTAAGATTACACTAGTACGGTGTTTGAAAATGGGTCAGAAAATTTAGAGTGGTAACAGGCCTTAGATTTTGAAATTTGCTGTTTAGCTTCTGTATTCAGCTTCTCCTGCCACCACCTGGAATGAAGTAGTCCCTTTTATATCCAAAAGAAGTGAAGGAATAAAGTTCAACCAGACTTCATTGAAAAATTGCATACGTATGCCTATGAAATTCAGAGACAGATGAAGTTTCTCAAACACTGTCTCCGGCAATCTTGGCAAATAAGAGTAAAGAAAAAGAACATATTCCACTTGGAAACCTAAGGTGTAACATAAACATCCATCTGCCTAAAGTAGTTTATAGAATGCCTCTGCCAATGGAATGGTCAAGGTAACCTTGGAGTTTATTCTAGTTCAATAGTTTCTGGCTCTTCAGCAAAACAGAAGATGAGGCAGGGATCAAAATTCAGAATGCTGAGGCAAACATTCCATGAGGCTTACTCTGAAATTTCCCTGGAGAAACATCACCTGTCCAGGTCTGAATTGTACTGGAAGCTTGTTATATCTCTTCCTTACTTGTTCATCATGTGCATTTCACATTTTCCTCAAAGTCATGGCAAGATACGGTCTATGACAAAGTGTTATACATGCACAGCTACCTTATAACAATTAGTCTAAATTAACATATTAAATAGTTCCCTATGTACATGCTTGTATTCATGTTGAACTTGCAATACTTCTTGGCACTCGAATAATGTGAAATGACTTCCCTGGAACCAATATTTCTATAATGTTCCCAAGTTCCTCTAGTGCCCTCAGGGACATGAGCCATGAGGCTTAGAAGCCAATGCAATGGGGCTACAGCCTGCTGGCCAGCAGCCTGAGACTGTGCACACTGCCAGCTAGCTTACCCCAGGCCAGCTGGCAGAATATGATGCGAGGACAGATGCATCTTATAAGTGGACATCTGTGAAAAGACTATACTCCAGACCTTCCAGGCTGGCCTGGAATCAAAGGGACCATTCTTCTGCCTTGATTATGGGAAGTACAACCTAACCAAAGAGGTGATACCTAATACCTACTTCACAACAAAAAGACAGACTACACCGAAGGTGGAGATATTACAAGGACCAAATTCCAATCTCTTAACATGATTTTAAGAAACAAACAAAAAAACCCTCCTATTCGAATAGTGGTTTCGTTTGGCCATTAGTTGGTGTATAAATTCAAAGTAATAATTAACTGCAGAAAATGTGACTTTTATCATTTTATTTCCCCAAAGAGTAAAGTTCTATGTGAGTATTTAAACACATTTTCTGTGAGTACAGACATATAGTATGTATGTTTGTATATATATGAATACAATCATATGAACACATATACACAATGTGCATGTATGTACATATAAACTTATATACATGCATACATATACACATGTGTATGTGTGTACATATATAGACAGACTATATACCAAAAATTTTATGGAGAAAAATACCAGTTTGTTTAAGTTTTTAAGTTTTAACCATGCATGGGTAAAAACCTGTAATGACATTGTGGGATAGAACTTTCAAAAGGCTTTCTCCATGAAAGATTGATTATATTCCTGTGAGAGATTTGTCTTAGTAAATTGTCAGCAACAAGACAACTAGGCTTCATAGTAGAGTTCTGCTTGATGTTTCCACAGAACACCAAATCTCGCAATATAGTTAGGTAACACAAGCACACATGCACACACAAACACACACAGATATACATCATCCTGTGATAAAATAAGCATAAAATAAAATGGATCAAACAAAGCAATGTCTTATTCCCTCATTGCAACATTTTACAGAGGTTCTTATAGCATGTGTTTGTGTGTGTGTTTGGTATAGTGAATGTTCATGATAATGCTTAAACATGCCATATTTTCCCTAATTCATTTGGTTGAGAATATATGACAGAAAATTTAGCAAATACTGTCCTGATCAACAGAGGATGCAATGAGCCTTATTGTGTGATGTTTCAAAATTAAATATGTCTCTTGCCTCAATCTTATAAATACTTACTTTAAAGTACAGATTATGAGAGAAAGAAGCAGTGAGAGAAGAGCAAGAGAAGATAAAGGACTGTTCCTAGAGCCATTTGACATTGCAGCATAAGCAATAGTACCAACACTGCTTGGCCCTATGTTGCTAAGTTTAGCACTTCCTATGAAATACAGCTCCACTTCAGAACAGTGAAGACTCCAGAGAGCATTATGTCCTTAGCACCTAAAAAATTAGTACTGCAGTGGAATGCCTAGTGAAAGCTGGTAGCACCCAATAGCATTGGTGTCTTTGTTCACCATACAGTTGGATACCGAAGAGGGTGCATGTGGACCCAGATGCAGTCACGCCCAGCAGGCCATTTATTGGTCCTTAGCAGAAGTGTTAGTGCATGAATGCAAGGACAAACACTGGTAGCTAGCAGTTGCAATGGCACCCAGGAACATACAATGCTTCATAAGAGGCACCATTGCTCTGCAAAAAGGTTGGAAGACATCTCCATAACCAATGAAATGGTCAGTCTTCCTGAGATTGGTGATACCTTGTGGATGTAATGCCATGTAGCTGCAGGATCAACCAGGGCACAGGAGGTGATGCTGCCCGTCAAAAACAGTAGTATCCAAGAACAGCAGCAGGAGTCCACAGCAGATGTTTCAGGGACAATCAGACATGAGTGCTCAGCAAAGTGGATCTTGTCCAAGTAGATGAATAGTTTCATTTGTGGTAGAATATAAGTTGCCTCCTGTGTGTCTGCGAACTGCTATGGGCTATTCGTCAGTGGAATAGAGTCTAACTCAGCAGATAAGCATATAATTTTATATGTCAAACTACAACAAACTGTTTTTCTCCAGTGAAATTTTATTTATTTCAGTGTAATATTAATGACACAATATGAAAATTGTGAGTATGAAAAAACTTCATAAAATATATCATGTTAATACAGAAATTGATTAATATAGAAGTCTGAATAACTGAAAAAAATAACAGAGAAAGTTGATATTAATACAATTCTGCCTGAAAATTATAATTTATTATGCATATAGGGAGAAAAATTCCCTCAGATAAGAAATATTTGACAATAGCATAGTATAGTAAAACATTCTTATTTTTAAAATTTGTGCAGCTTTTCTCTACTGTTTGTCTGCACCAAAATATATTTGGAACAGCAGAACAGGAATGTGTTCATGGATTTAAGAAACATTTCAAACATTAATTTAGAACTTACTGCATCTGAAGCTACTACCTGCTTTTCCCTGGGGAGAAAAGGTTTAACAATACATAGTCCATGTATGCCAGAATCTCAAAGAATAGCAGAATTGTCAAGCAGGGAGAAGGAGAAAGAAGCATAAACAAGCCATGATTATGCATTTTGATAGGTTCCATGGTAGATATATGTAGAGATTACTCTCAGAGGGAGGAAAACTAATCTCTCCAAGGGTACTAGGGAAAACATCAGAGAAGGGCGATGTTAATGCTGAGTCCTAAAGGGTAATTAGAAATCTTCCCAGCAGAGAACATGAATGTGAAGTAAGCCAAGCAGTGGGAACATTGCATAAAGGCATATTTTGTTGAAGAGCACAAGACATTCAGGGAATTCTAATGGATTTTGGCTATGTCCAAAAGATATAGAGGGAGGAGGAAGTGCTATTTCTCATTACTATAGTAAATGAGAGATGACATCTAGTTAAAAATATCTTCATATTTAAGTAGAAAAGTGGTTACGGGATTATTGTAAAATATCAGGTAAGAAATTATGAAGGTCTGAAACAAAGTAGTGGGCATGTGTAAAGAAGGTAGATTCTAGGTAAATGGATGAAGCAGAATATGTAGATGACATTAAGGATTCGTTGATAGTTTAGAGACAATGAAGAGGGAACTATGATGATCCTCATATTTTAGCTGAGTGCCTGGAATAACTTCCTTAACAAAGAGCAAATTCCAGAAAAAAATACATTTGAAATAAAAATATGAGTTCGTTTTTGGACATACTAAGTTTGATGTTTCTTGATTCAATGCCCTTGGTTGCACTAAGAATATGTGCAAATCATAAATAGACAACAGTAATTCAAAAGGTTTGTGGACACTAGAAAAATAAGTTTTAAAATCATCTGAAAAGGTAGATGATTGATAGATAAATAAATAGTCATTGATAATATAGAAAAACAGGGAACAAGTGAAACACAGAAGAGTTTGGCAGCAACATTTTTGATTCTCTCTTCCTCTTTTTAATCCTGCCTTCTTCCAAGTTGTGTTTGGATAATCCCACTCTCTTCTTGATGGCCATGTACTTGCCCATGTAGTAATGAATGTAGGAATTAGCATCTGGTACATTTCTAATAAATTATAATGGAAGAGAATCGGTGTGTGTTAGGACGGGAGTGGGGAGTTGGATTTTTTCTGTATGTGTTATTAGTATTATGTAAGGAGGCATAGATTAATGTCCCAAAACTCATGCATTTATTTAGAAAATATTATACTGTTTATGGTTTATTCTTTATGCTATACATGGGATCAGTGGTTGTTATAAAAAGTGAATGAATATATTATCTTCTCTATCCTAATAACTCAAAATCCAGTAAGAGAAAAAATTTATGTTCAAATAATTGTGATACTATAAAAATCAATGGTAAAATAAAGGATAAGGGGAGTTACCTATTGGGTTATTTTACAAATAATATCTCATTTAATTTTTAATTTATATTTTTATACAGGTATACAACAAAACTTGCCAATGTGGGTAATTTTCCCTAATTGAATCAGCTATTAAATTGAAATCTTGGAATTAAATTATAGCATTCTCTCTTGTCAAAAGTAAATAATTTAATTGATTCAAAAAATAACTTAAAGACTTTGTTCAGTTGATGTACGTGAGGGAGACCTGAATACGAGGTGTTCTGGTAAAAACAGTATTGGACTTTAATGAAGACAGGAGGAGAGAGGGGTACTTGTTCTAGTGATATGATTCAGTTAACAGTTTTCATCTTTACCTGCTGGAAAAATGTTTTGATAATGGATATTAATTCAGTTTTCCATGATTCTTGGTTGGTGTCACTGGCATATTCCCAATCTGATAATTTACAGGACAGTCTTTTTGAGACCTTTTCTTCTTCTTTTTTTAATGATGGGAGATAGAGCAAGGGTTGTGGTTTATTACAGCTTAGAGGCAGCAAGGAGATGACGAAAAAGAAACAGGCAGGGGACAGACATGAGAAACAGGAAAAGGAGGCCAACGTTGAAGAGAAGAGAAACTGGACACCTTTTTTTATGTTTAATACTTTTGCAGTTTGATACCCAAATCTCTTTTCTATGACACTTCTCTTCCACAGTGTTTATACATTGGCATGTAGAATTTGTAGTGTCAATAGGGAAATAACACCAAATAACAGCTTGAGAAAGGGGACAAGAGGGGACAAGCTTTATAGATGAGATGTCATGGGGTTTAATGCTATGGAGATAAGTAGTCATTCATCAGTTAGACAAAGAGGAAGCATGGAAACATCAAAGAGCATGGTATTTGGGAAAAGAGTCAGAATCACAGGCAAAAATGACATAGGGTTGAATGACAGAAAATAAGCAGGAAATATTGCTTGAAATCATGAAAATAGAACATTACTGAAATAGAAATTTAAAATGCTTGGGAAGTAATAGTTTTATGATCATAATTAGATTTAGCATGGGACTTAAAATCCATTGCCCTAGGCAGGTAACAAAGTTTCAACACATGTTTAAAAGGGATCTAATCCAGGGGCAAAGGGATCTGAAACCAGGGGTAAAGTTGAGCTGGAGACATAAGAAGGAATAGAAATAGCACATGGAGAAAGATTCAGTGAGAAGTTTATTAATTTAAATTCTGCCAGTGGTTGAAAGTGTTACTGAACTGAACCTCAGACCATTTGCCAGGCACAGCAAAGCTGAACACTAACACTGACGTTTGAGGTAAGAGAAAGAAGGCTTTATTGCAGGGTGCCGAGCAAGGAGAATCAGACAGCTAATACTGGACCTGTACTACCTGATGGCTTGCAAGCAAGTGTTTTTAAAGGCAGGGCTATGCTGCAAGCAAGCTGAAGTTACAGGCAAAATTGTAAATCAATACATGGAGGTTATAAGTTGATTTGGTCTAAAAAGGTGAAATATCTTGATGGGAGCTTACAGGTGATATATGGATTCAGAGATTCATTGATTTGCAACTGCCTAACAAAACAAGGCTTTGTCTAAAAACTTGGGGTTAGCAGAAAGGAACGTTAAGGTTTGTTCTGTGGACATGAATCTCTTTAGCTCCCCAGGAAGACATTTAGAACAAAAATGGCCATCAGAATTTAGTCCACATTTCCCCATTATCTGAGGTCTATGTGACAATGCTTGGTATCTTCCATCTGGATGAGGGTCTTGGTTTCCGCAATACAACTCAAGGAGATATGTCAAGATGTTATCATTAATTTACATAGGGAAAGTAACACCCTGTAACTCTGGCTTGTTTGGGGAGCTATTGTTTAAGTCACAATTACTATCTTTCTCAGAGGTTTACTTATTTACATCCTTAATTTCTGGTTGCAGGCCTAACTAGGTGCCTGGAGTCTCCCTTGTAGGGACTAAAAATTTTTCCTGTATCTCCATGCTGATGTGGGGGAGCTCAGGTGGTCCATAAGAGGGGTTCCTGTTTCATCTCAAGATATTCTTCATGTATATATGGCAGAATGTGTGTGTGTATGTGTGTGTATTTATGTGTGTGTATATCTAGTGTTATTCATACACACACACAGTGTATGAGAGAGAGAGAGAGAGATAAACAGAGAGGCACTATTTTCCTTTACAATTATTATTATTATTATTTGAGATGGAGTTTTTGCTCTATTTCCCAGGCTGGTGTGCAGTGGCACAATCTCTGCTCACTGCCACCTGCTCCTCCTGGGTTCAACCAATTCTCCTGCCTCAGCCTCCCAAGTAGCTGGAATTACAGGCACCCACCACCACACCCGGCTAATGTTTGTATTTTTAGTAGAGATGAGGTTTCACCATGTTGGCCAGGCTGGTCTCGAACTCTTGACTTCAGGTGATCTGCCTGCCGTGGCCTCCCAAAATGTTAAGATCACAGGCATGAGCCACTGTGCCAGGCCTTCTTTACAATTATTAACACATTTTTCCAAGACTCCGTTTATTCCTTATTAGTACTTGCATTTTCAGTATTCTTTCCTTTCCAGAGAGCACTGAGGAGCTGAGGAGAAAGAACCAACCTGGGTTCAATTACTTTAAAGAGACATACATTGAATATGTACTTTGTCTCAGGCACAGAACTAGACACTGGGATAAAGGGACAGGCTGGACATGGTATAGTGTTTTCCCTCACAGAGCTTATACTTTACTTACCTCAGGATTTTATAGTTTAATGTGAAATATGTCAGGAAATTCAGTACAGAAGTGCTATTGAAGGTGAAAAAGATACCTACTATTAGTTGTATCACGTTCCCTTGATGTTATCATAGGCAATATTTGGATAACACTGGATAAAACACTGGCAGGTTTTATTGGCAATAAGTTGACCAGTTGATATGAGATATTTGGTTAACCTAGCAAAAACATGTGATCTTGTAGATAAAACATCTCCTTCATCTCATTTGATTTCCATATATCCAAGATTTAATGTAATGATAATTTTATTATTTCCCAGTATTTTGTTAGGTGCTATAATTGGGAATATTACATCTTTTGGAGGGATTATTAATAACTTAATGCTTTAAGTCTCCTTAGCTCCAGCTTTTGTTCTTGCTACTGCCTTCTTGTTTCTTACACTCTGCATGCATGCATGCAGGTGACTTTGAGTTATATGTAAATTTCAGGTTCCAGTTTTGCTTTTGCATATAATTCTTCTATTGCTATTTAGATGCTAAATAAATGTTATTCTATTAGATGCTGTTCTAATGCTATTTAGCCATTCAGCTTTCACTGTGACAAGTTGCATGGGTTCATTACTTTCCTTCACTTCTCATATTAGATGTGTCTGTTCTATGATTGTAATCTATTAGTGTTCAATCTAATCATTCCATCTGCTCAAATGATTGAGTTGATCATTTGGTTAAGAAAGTATTAAGTATACCAGGTGCCACTGTGAAAACTAAAGAAATGATGAGCAATTCTGGCCCATATGGCAGACTGCATTGACAAAAATAGCAGAGCAGATTTTTTAACAGGAACTCTACATATCTAGAAATTGGAATAATATCTTATAAAAATTTATTTAATAAAATAAACAAATGGAAAAAAGTTAAATTTTGTGTGTTATATTTAATATATTTATATGAACACTAGTTGAATAAAGTCAATCTTTATTAATTTTGAGTAATTGATATTCTGTAATTCATTAAATTATTTTCTGTAGTTTTCTAAATTAAAAAAATTAACAAAACTTGATACATTTTCTGTGACCAAAGTTAAATTTTTGTATATTTAAATTATAGTTAATTTTAAATCTTATATAAATGTGTTTTAAATACTTTTAGTTAAAATTGTAACATTATTTTTGATACTAACAATACAACCTGAGGGACCAGTAAAAGCCAGAGGTCTATCAATGGCTACCTACTAACCTCACAATCCCTGAAGTGCAGACATAGATATATATTCCTAGAAGTAAAATTTACTTGTGTGATCAGATATAAATATGTCTTTAAGAAAAAGTAGTCTTAAAAGGAGAAATTTGCCGGGCGTGGTGGCTCACGCCTGTAATCCCAGCACTTTGGGAGGCCGAGGCGGGCGGATCACGAGGTCAGGAGATCGAGACCATCCTGGCTAACACGGTGAAACCCCGTCTCTACTAAAAATACAAAAAATTAGCCGGGCGTGGTAGCGGGCGCCTGTAGTCCCAGCTACTCGGGAGGCTGAGGCAGGAGAATGGCGTGAACCCGGGAGGCGGAGCTTGCAGTGAGCCGAGATCGTGCCACTGCACTCCAGCCTGGGCGACAGAGCGAGACTCCGTCTCAAAAAAAAAAAAAAAAAGGAGAAATTTTTCTTGTTTTTGTACTTACTTGCTACAAATGCTGGATATGTTAGTAAGGAAAATGAAAAGGGGCTAAAACATTTGGGATAAAAAATAAACACTGTTTGTTATAAATATATGACCATAAAATGTATTATGTAAAGCAGAAAACATTTGGAAGCAGGGCATTTTCCTGACCCTTTATGTGACTTGCAACACAGGTGCCTCATTTACTGAGCCTGCCATTCTCAACTCCTTGGTGGAGGTAGCACCGAAGTAAAAGAGTGCAAGAACTGGAGTGAATGAGCTCTGGAACAGGCTGGCCACTTTCGCACCAGCAGGATCAAACTCCACTCACTCGGACCCACTGTATGCCACTCTGTGCTGGAGGGAGCACACAAGTGAGTGGGTGCAGAGACTGGCCAGATGCTTTAGCACCAGCAGGAGTGAACTCTGTGCATGGCCTGTGGCAGCATCCAGGTGGGGGTGCCTGCAACTGACAAAGCCCCAGAGGGCATGCTGCAGTGCTCTTTTAGCACTGCGTCAGTAGATGACTTAAGTGTTAACAGGTCAGTTGGCCCCTTGTCTTTTTGCATGAGGTGGTTGCCCTCTGTCAGCGAGTGCAAAGGGCCAGTGTGCCAGCCTTTTGTATCCACACTCATGGCTCCTGAACTCTTGTCCAGCATCCAGGAAAAAACAGATCACACAAAAGAATTGAAGAATAGTAAATGTGGGGGATTTTATTGCTGATGAAAGTGGCTGTTAGTGGGAAAGGGAGCTGAAAAGCAGATGGGGCAGGTAGGTAATCCTCCCCTGAAGTTCAGCTATCTCTGGCCGGATTCTTCTGCAAAGAGGTCATCAAGCTGTCCCTCTGAAGTCAAGCCACTTCTCTCTGATGTCAGGCTGTAGTCCTGTCTACTGGCTGAGTCTGGGGCTTTTATAGGCATAGGATGAGGCAGGAGGGGGCCATGGGTGGTTTAGGAAAAGGCAACATTCAAGTAGGAAAACAGGGATATAAGTTCTCACTTTGGATCATGGTTTCAGGATTTTGGGCTTGAGGGAGAGTTTTCACAGAGGACCTGCCCTTTTCTGCCTAGAATTTCTCTGCCCCCTGTTGGTATCAATTTGACAGTAATAGGAAGTGGTTGGTAGCAAAAAATCAAAAAAGTTTTTTGTGCACATTCTAGTTATAAGTTTTGTTTTGTTTTGTTTTGGATGTTTTGATTTTTTTTTTCCCTCATAACATTTTCTAAGTAGAGCCCCTCAATGATATAAAAAAAGGGTAGTTTTAATTTTTTAATCAAAGAAAGAAATTCTAGGAAATTTTTAAATTAAAACATAAATCATTGATATAGAAGTACTTAATAGTTATTTTGTTTTATAAATTATTGACAGTAGGAGTTAGATTCACAGTACATGGAATGATCTAACAGTCTATATTCCATAACCTGTATCTTGGTGATTTCCACTCTTACCATTGGTCAAATATAACTGTAACAAGAGAGCATTCACCTGTTTGGGCTAGATTACTGAACCATTATTTACGTATGGTGGACCCAATTCTAAAGATAATTTTAAGCCACTTACAATAACACCCCCCCACAAACACTCACATGTAGAAACACAATATTAAACTTTAAGCATATAGAAAAGTAAAGGTAGAATGGGGGTAAGAATCAGAGAGTCAGGCCGGGTGCGGTGGCTCAAGCCTGTAATCCCAGCACTTTGGGAGGCCAAGGCAGGCAGATCACAAGGTCAGGGGTTCGAGACCAGCCTGACCAACATGGTGAAACCCCGTCTCTACTAAAAATACAAAAATTAGCTGGGCATGGTCGCGCACACTTGTAATCCCAGCTACTCAGGAGGCTGAGGCAGGAGAATCTCTTGAACCTGGGAGGCAGAGGTTGCAGTGAGCAGAGATCATGCCTCTGCACTCTAGCCTGGGCGACAGAGCAAGACTCATGTCAAAACAAACAAACAAACAAAAGAATCAGAGAGGCAAAGCATCACACAGACTTAAGTAATAAATCCTAATGGTATTTTTATATTTTGATCCTGAATTTCCTTTGAGCTTCTTGGCAACAAAATACAAAAGAAGACAAAGAAGACATGGTCAGTTGTTTCTGTAGCCCCAAAGAAACAAACAAACAAACACATACATATACATATATATATATACACATATATATATATATACACACCCACACACATATGCATCTGTGGGGATACATATATGCTTTAGGGTTACACAGTCAGCCACACAAATATAAACATATTTATGCACACATGTACACACTTATTCACACACACGTTGTTAAATAGAAATGAAACATTTTATAAAAATAATGTGTAATATCTAAAATTTATTTTTACTTAATGATTCCATTTAGAGACAGTAAAAGATGTAGTAGACAATGTTCTATCTCTTTGTTTTCTAAATTGGTTTCATATACTCTCAGTCATGCATGTGGACATTTATTCATCTCAACCTCTTGTTAACATATGTTCATTGAATGCCAGCAGATCTGAGGCAACATCTTAACCACTGAGATGAAGTATTGGGAAAATGAGGCATGTTTATTATATTTATGGAGTTAGTAATATTTGGAAGACAGAAATTAATTATATAATCACACAGATAAACAATTATCAAAAATAAAACTTATATAGGGGGTTGGGAAAAATATGTCTATCTATATACTTCTCTCCCTTTATACATGTGTATATGTATATTTATGTGTGTGTGTATATATGTCTGTGTGTGTGTGTATAATATATATATCTTTTGAAGAAATAGGAGGCTCGCCATAAATTATAATTTAAATTAGCAAAAAGATACTCAGATATATTCCATGTCTTTTCTTTACTGTATTACAAGACCAAATTAAAAACATGTTCAAACCAATGCCAAAATGGAAAGCAAAACAAAATTGTTTATTAGTTCATTGTAATCCAATTTATTTTTTTGACTTTTATTTCTTGTTCACCATTGATCAGATTTGTTAGTTCTCATGACATCATGAACACTCAGAATGCTAAATCCCTACTCTCCTAGTAGCATTAAATATCCTTCATAGGGAAATATTAGGTACCTAAATATATGCATTGGTATGTTGAAGTAAAAAAATTACAAGTCAAGTTAAATGAATAAAAAAATAGCCCTTAACAGTCCACTACAGGATACATGGAGCTTATATACACAACATAATATGGGGGAAATTCATGCCCAAACCACGGCTATTTCATTTAAGTATTAGACAATGATATATATATTATCTTTAAGTAAGCCAACACGCAATGTAAAGTTAAAAATTCGATATGTAATTAGCCATAGAAATGACTACTAATTATGGAAATATAAAACAGGAAGAGTACTGTGGCCCAAAAAAATGGTTTAAAAAACATGGTTTATTTATTCTGGCTGAGTTGTTCTTATCTTCAATTTCCCTGAAACTTCAACTCAAAATTGTTCTAAACTCTATTTTAAGATCAGATTTCCTGATTTCTGTCATATACTCACATATCATTTATACAGTCATATGTCATTTAATGTTGGCGATGGTTCTGAGAAATGCATTGTTAGGTGATTTTGTTATTTTGTGAACATCATAGAGTGTACTTACACAAACCTAATTGGTATAACATACTACAAATCTAGGTTATATGGTATAGTCTATTGTTCCTGAATTACAACTTTGTACAGCGTATTACTGTACTGAGTACTGTAGGCAGTTATAACACAATCAAAAGGATTTGTATATCTAAACATATCTAAACATAGAAAAGGTACAGTAAAAATACAGCATTATAATCTAATAGAACCATGATGGAATATGTGGTACATGTTGACTAAAATGTTGTTAGTTATACGCTGCATGAATTTTTATGTGACATTTTGTCTTATATAACTATTTTCTATATATTTTATTTTTATTCTTAAAAAACTACTTCGAACTCATTCATCTTGTTCTATTATTTTCCGTTAGCCTTTTCCCGCCACATTTCTGAATAAGTAAAATGCTAATTTTCTCTCGCTTTACAATTTGACGTTTTGTTGTTGCAGTCAGCATTGCATCTACAGTCTGTGACAACTAAGATATTCTCTTATTCTGAAAGACAGTCACATTAATATTCTTTATTTCATTGCTCAGTGCATCCTAAGGACAAACATGCCATAAAACAGTGCCTATAAATCAAATTTAAGTGTACAACAGAGGTAATGGGGATTGTAAAAATGTCATGCTTTGCCAGTGGTTGACTGGAGAATGACTCATTATCATAGTAAAGTGATAAAATCTATGTGATAAAGCACATAAACTTTGTAACATTTCTGCTTCTGTTAATCCATTAGATTTACATCAAAGTTATGGCATCAGATTGAGTCTCAATAATTTAAGAAAAATTAAATTTTTCAGTGAATTGAGAGATTTCAAAGTATTTATTTTCTTCTGCATAAGATTTAGATTTAAGAAAGCAAAATTACTTATAATTTATTAATGTATAATCCATTTGGAAGGACATGTTAATAATAAAACGTTTCCACAATTTGTAAATTGCTGTGTAAATTAACAGGAACTAAAAGGAAGTGTCTGAAACTGTCCATAGAAGAGTTACCTTTAGACAACATGATGACATCTAGATTGAACTACTTTCACTTTAGAACAAAATGTGGTTGGCCATGCAACATATTGACATATAGCTCCTTCATCACATAACAATAACTTCTGTTTAAAATGGAGGCAAATAAAAAAGGCCTATTAAATATAACCAGATGAAAATCTTTTCTGAACTTAAAAATGTTACTTTAAAAAAATTAACGGTGTAAAACAGGTGTTACCAGAAGTAGAAACCTTCGTAACAAATTTCTCTTGTTAATATAACAGAGCTTTATAGGGACCCTAAAAAAATAACAAAATAAACATCTGAAAAACAAAACCAGTAAAACAACTTTTCCAGCCTCAAGTAATTTTATCCAATAATGGGAAATTGCTTTATTCATTATCCTTCAGTTAGTTGTATCCTTTGGTAACCAAATTACAGCAATTACATTGCTGACCTCACCACCTTCAAGTAAAGAACAAAAATGTTGAGAGCATCCAATTGAGTGAGTTACACACACCATATTATGAAACAATAGGGAATTACAGTATATGTACCCAGAAATATGGAAAAGACTAGTTTTCTTTCCCAAATATCTAATTACTTAAAAATTATAGTTTATTGCTAAATAAAATAAGGGATGCACTTATTTAATAAAGCTTTGATATTATGCTCTAACTACAATGTGAGAACAGTATTTGAAAAAAAATTTACCCATGATCTTACACAAATATAACCTTTAAGCTGAATAGTTGAAGTAAATGATACATTAACTGTACACATAAACTTTGAAATATAGAAAAACTCCTGTTTACTTTTTTCTAAAGTAGTGTGCACTAATAAAATGTAGTATTTTTAATGATTACTAAAATTGGAACATATTAGTCTTTTTTGGATGAATATTGAAAATGTGTTTTACATTTTTATTCATTTATTTACTGGAGGTTTAGGTTAGAGGCAAGTTAGAGGTGCCCTTCCCTTCCCTTCCCTTTCCTCCCCTTCCCTTCCTTCCCTTCCCTCCCCTTCCCTTCCTTCCCTTCCATCCCCTCCCCACCCTCCCCTCCCATCACCTCCCTTCCCTTCCTCTCCCCTTCCCTTCCCTTTCTTTTTCTTTCATTTCTTTGTTGAATGGTTTTGACCAAAACACTGATAATGATATGAACGATGAAATCCAGGAAAGGGTGGTCTAAGATGGAGAAGAGGAACTTGTTGGGAGCTGGACCAAAGGTGACTCTTCTCATGTTTAAGCAAAAAGATTGGCAGCATTTTGCCCCTGCCCTAGAGATCTGTGGAACTTTGAACTTGATAGGGATGATTCAGTGTATCTGGCAGAAGAAATTTCTAAGCAGCAAAGAGTTCAAGTGCTGACTTGTGTGATGTTATAGGCATTCAGTTTTATAAGGGAAGCAGAGAATAAAAGTTCGGAAAATTTGCAGCCTGACAATTTGATAGAAAAGAAAATCCTATGATCTGAGGAAAAATTCAAGCCAATTGCAGGAATTTGCATAAGTAACCAGGAGCCAAATGTTAATCCCCAAGACAATGGGAAAAATGTCTGCATGGCATGTCAGAGACCTTTGTGGTAGCCCCTCCCATCACAAGCCTGGAGGCCTAGGAGGAAAAAATGGTTTCACGGGCTGGGCCCAGGATCCCCATGCTGTGTGCAGTCTAGGAACTTGGTCCCCTGCATCCCAGTTGCCCCACCTGTGTCTGAAAGGAAACAATATAGAGCTTGGACCATGGCTTTAGAGGGTGCAGGCCCCAAGACTTGGCAGCTTCTTCGTGGTGTTGAGCCTGCAAGTGCACAGAAGTCAAGAATTGGTGTTTTGGGACCTCCACCTAGATTTTAGAAGATGTATGGAAATGCCTGGATTCCCAGACATAAGTTTGCTGCAGGGGCAGGGTCCTCATGGAGAACCTCTGCTAGGGCAGTGCAGAAGGGAAATGTGGGGTCAGAGTACCCACACACAGTCCCTACTGGGGCACCACCTAATGGACATGTGAGAAGACAGCCACCATTCTACAGACCCTAGAATGGTAGATCCATTGACAGCTTCCACTGTGAGCCTGGAAAAGCCACAGATGCTCAATGCCAGCCCTTGAAAGCACTTGGGAGTAAGGCCACACCCTGCACAGCCACAGAGAGGGTTGCTGCTCAAGGCCAGGAGAACCCACCTCTTGCATCAACTTGATATTGATGTGAGACATGGGTCACAAAAGATCATTTAGGAACTTTAAGATTTGACTCCCACACTGGATTTTGGACTTGCATTTATCCCCTTTATTTTGGCCAATTTCTCCTATTTACCCAATGCCTGTACCCCCATTGTATCTGAGAAGTAACTAACTTGCTTTTGATTCTACAGGCTCGTAGGTGGAAGAAACTTGCCTTGCTGCAGATGAGACTTTGGACCGTGGACTTTTGAGTTAATGCTGAAATGAGTTAAGACTTTGGGGGGACTGTTGGGAAAGCATGATTCATTTTGAAATGGGAGGACATGAGATTTGTGAGGGTCCAGGTGTGGAATGATATGGTTTGGTTCTGTCCCTGCCCAACTCTCATCTTGAAATCCCATGTGTTGTGAGATGGACCCAATGGGAGATAACTGAAACAGAGGAGTGGGTCTTTCCCATGCTGTTTTTGTGATGCTAAATAAGTCTCATGAAATCTGATGGTTTTAAAAACAGGAGTTTCTCTTCACAAGCTCTCTCTTTGCCTACTGCCATCCATGTCAGATATGACTTGCTCCTGCTAGCCTTCTGCCATGATTGTGAGGCCTTTCCAGCATGTGAAATTGAAGTCCATTAAACTTCTTTTTCCTCCCAGTCTTGGGTGTGTCTTTATCAGCAGTGTGAAAACAAACTAATACAACTCTTATCCTCTTATAATCACAATTTTGCTCCTACATCTATGGGCTCAATTTTTGTTTCTTAGCTTCCACTTATGAGTGAGAATATACAATATTTATCTTTCTATGCCTGGCTTATTTTACTTAAACTCATGTCCTCTAGGCTTATTCATGTTGCCACAGATGACACAATTTTATTTGTGTGTGTGTCCGTGTGTGTGTGTTTGTGGGTGTGTCTAAATAATATACCATTATGTACATATGTCACATTTTCATTATATCTCAATCTTTTGATGGACATTTTGGTTGATTTCATATCTTGGGTATTTTGACTAGAGCTTTCCTATCCTTTATTTACATACACAGTAGCAGAATTGCGGGATCATATAGTAATACTATTTTATAATTAATTGAAAAACCTACATTATGTTTTCCATAATGACTATACGAATTACTATTCCACTGACAGTACATAAGAGTTCCCCTTTCTCTGCATTTGCACCAACATTTGTTATATTTTCTCTTTTTGATGTGAGCCATTCTAACAAGAGTGAAATGATATCTCATTGTTGTTTTGATTTACATTTTCCTGATGATGAGTGATGTTGAATACTTTTTCATATACGTGTGATCCATTTATAGGTCTTTTTTCACAGAAATATCTATTTAGATTCATGCCAAATTTTAATCAGGTTTTTTTTTTCTGTTGCTGTTTCAGTTACTTGTATATACTGGATATTAGCTCCTTGTTAGATGAATAGTTTGCAAATATTTTCCCCCATTTCACATGTTGTCTCTTCACTCTTCGTATTGTTTGCTTTGCAGAAGGTTTTTACATATATTCCCACTTGCCATTTTTGTTTTGGTAGTTTGTGCTTTTGAAAGCTTTCCCATGAAATCTGCCTAGACCAATGTCCTGAAGCATTTCCTTTATGTTTTCTTGCATTAATTTTATACAGGTTCAGATCATACATTTAAGTCCTAAATCCATTTTGAATTTATTTTTGCATATGGTGAAATACAGGGGTCTAATTTCATTTTTCTGCATACAAACAACCAGTTTTTTTAGATTCATTTATTGAAGAGGGTGTTCTCTCCCCAATGTGTTTTATTGGTACCTTTTTCAAAAATCAGTTGGCTGTAGATAAGGGTATATATTTATGGGTTCTCTATTCCATTGGTCTTTGGGTCTGTTTTTATATCACTACTATGCTGCCTTGGTTACTACGGCTTTGGAATATATTTTGAAGTCAGGTAAAGTGATGCTCCAGCTTTGTTCTTTGTGCTTAGCATTGCTTTGGACATCTGAGGTCTTTTGTGGTTCATACAAATGTTAGAATTGCCTTGTCTATTTCTACTTAAAATGTTATTGGCATTTTGCTAGAGATACTGATTCTGTAAATTGCATTGGATAGTGTAGTAATTTTAGCAATTTTAATGACCCAAGTTCATGATATGGGATGTCTTGCCATTTGTTTATTCAAATTCATTCATTGGTGTTTTAAAATTTTTGTCGTAGAAGTCTTTCACATCTTTGGTTAAATGTATATTTAAGGGGGGAGGAGCCAAGATGGCCAAATAGGAACAGCTCCGGTCAACAGCTCCCAGCGTGAGCGACGCAGAAGACGGGTGATTTCTGCATTTCCATTTGAGGTACCGGGTTCACCTCACCAGGGAGTGCCAGACAGTGGGTGCAGGTCACTGGGTGTGCGAACCATGCGCAACCCGAAGCAGGGCGAGGCATTGGCTCACTCGGGAAGTGCAAGGGCTCAGGGAGTTCCCTTTCCTAGTCAAAGAAAGGGGTGACAGACAGCACCTGGAAAATCGGGTCACTCCCACCCGAATACTGCGCTTTTCCAACGGGCTTAAAAAACGGCACACCAGGAGATTATATCCCACATATGGCTCCGAGAGTCCTACGCCCACGGAGTCTCGCTGACCGCTAGCACAGCACTCTGAGATCAAACTGCAAGACAGCAGTGAGGCTGGGGGAGGGGCACCCGCCATTGTCCAGGCTTGCTTAGGTAAACAAAGCAGCCGGGAAGCTCGAAATGGGTGGAGCCCACCACAGCTCAAGGAGGCCTGCCTGCCTCTGTAGGCTCCACTTCTGGGGGCAGGGCACAGACAAACAAAAAGACAGCAGTAACCTCTACAGACTTAAATGTCCCTGTCTGACAGCTTTGAAGAGAGCAGTGGAGATCTCAGAACGGGCAGACAGCCTCCTCAAGTGGGTCCCTGACCCCTGACCCCCGAGCAGCCTAACTGGGAGGCACCCCCCAGCAGGGGCACACTGACACCTCACACGGCCGGGTACTCCAACAGACCTGCAGCTGAGGGTCCTGTCTGTTAGAAGGAAAACTAACAAACAGAAAGGACATCCACACCAAAAACCCATCTGTACATAACCACCATCAAAGACAAAAAGTAGATAAAACCACAAAGATGGGGAAAAAACAGAGCAGAAAAACTGGAAACTCTAAAAAGCAGAGCGCCTCTCCTCCTCCAAAGGAATGCAGTTCCTCACCAGCAACAGAACAAAGCTGGACGGAGAATGACTTTGATGAGCTGAGAGAAGAAGGCTTCAGATGATCAAATTACTCTGAGCTACAGGAGGACATTCAAACCAAAGGCAAAGAAGTTGAAAACTTTGAAAAAAGTTTAGAAGAATGTATAACTAGAATAACCAATACAGAGAAGTGCTTAAAGGAGCTGATGGAGCTGAAAACTAAGGCTGGAGAACTACGTGAAGAATGCAGAAGCCTCAGGAGCCGATGCGATCAATGGGAAGAAAGGGTATCAGCAATGGAAGATGAAGTGAATGAAATGAAGTGAGAAAAAAGAATAAAAAGAAACTAGCAAAGCCTCCAAGAAATATGGGACTATGTGAAAACACCAAATCTACGTCTGATTGGTGTACATGAAAGTGACAGGGAGAATGGAACCAAGTTGGAAAACACTCTGCAGGATATTATCCAGGAGAACTTCCCCAATCTAGCAAGGCAGGCCAACATTCAGATACAGGAAATACAGAGAACGCCACAAAGATACTCCTCGAGAAGAGCAACTCCAAGACACATAATTGTCAGATTCACCAAAGTTGAAATGAAGGAAAAAATGTTAAGGGCAGCCAGAGAGAAAGGTCGGGTTACCCACAAATGGAAGCCCCTCAGACTAACAGTGGATCTCTCGGCAGAAACTCTATAAGCCAGAAGAGAGTGGCGGCCAATATTCGACATTCTTAAAGAAAAGAATTTTCAACCCAGAATTTCATATCCAGCCAAACTAAGCTTCATAAGTGAAGGAGAAATAAAATACTTTACAGACAAGCAAATGCTGAGAGATTTTGACACCACCAGGCCTGCCCTAAAAGAGCTCCTGAAAGAAGCGCTAAACATGGAAAGGAGCAACTGATATCAGCCGCTGGAAAATCATGCCAAAATGTAAAGACCACCAAGATTAGGAAGAAACTGCATGAACTAATGAGCAAAATAACCAGCTAACATCATGACAGGATGAAATTCACACATAACAATATTAACTTTAAATGTAAATGGACTAAATGCTCCAATTAAAAGACACAGACTGGAAAACTGGATAAAGAGTCAAGAACCATCAGTGTGCTGTATTCAGGAAACCCATCTCACATGCAGAGACACACATAGGCTCAAAATGAAAGGATGGAGGAACATCTACCAAGCAAATGGAAAACAAAAAAAGGCAGGGGTTGCAATCCTAGTCTCTGATAAAACAGACTTTAAACCAACAAAAATCAAAAGAGACAAAGAAGGCCATTACATAATGGTAAAGGGATCAATTCAACAAGAAGAGCTAACTATCCTAAATATATATGCACCCAATACAGGAGCACCCAGATTCATAAAGCAAGTCCTGAGTGACCTACAAAGTGACTTAGACTCCCACACATTAATAATGGGAGACTTTAACACACCACTGTCAACATTAGAAAGATCAACAAGACAGAAAGTCCACAAGGATACCCAGGAATTGAACTCAGCTCTGCACCACGTGGACCTAATAGACATCTACAGAACTCTCCACCCCAAATCAACAGAATATACATTTTTTTCAGCACCACACCACACCTATTCGAAAATTGACCACATAGTTGGAAGTAAAGCTCTCCTCAGCAAATGTAAAAGAACAGAAATTATAAAAAACTATTTCTCAGACCACAGTGCAATCAAACTAGAACTCAGAATTAAGAATCTCACTCAAAACCACTCAACTACATGGAAACTGAACAACCTGCTACTGAACGACTACTGGGTACATAACGAAATGAAGGCAGAAATAAAGATGTTCTTTGAAACCAACGACAACAAAGACACAACATACCTGAATCTCTGGGATGCATTCAAAGCAGTTTGCAGAGGGAAATTTATAGCACTAAATGCCCACAAGAGAAAGCAGGAAAGATCCAAAATTGACACCCTAACATCACAATTAAAAGAACTAGAAAAGCAAGAGCAAACACATTCAAAAGCTAGCAGAAGGCAAGAAATAACTAAAATCAGAGCAGAACTGAAGGAAATAGAGACACAAAAAACCCTTCAAAAAATTAATGAATCCAGCAGCTGGTTTTTTGAAAGGATCAACAAAATTGATAGACTGCTAGCAAGACTAATAAAGAAAAAAAGAGAGAAGAATAAAATAGACACAATAAAAAATGATAAAGGGGATATCACCACCGATCCCACAGAAATACAAACTACCATCAGAGAATACTACAAACACCTCTACGCAAATAAACTAGAAAATCTAGAAGAAATGGATAAATTCCTCGACACATACACTCTCCCAAGACTAAACCAGGAAGAAGTTGAATCTCTGAATAGACCAATAACAGGAGCTGAAATTTTGGCAATAATCAATAGCTTACCAACCAAAAAGAGTCCAGGACCAGATGGATTCACAGCCGAATTCTACCAGAGGTACAAGGAGGAAGTGGTACCATTCCTTCTGAAACTATTCCAATCAATAGAAAAAGAGGGAATCCTCCCTAACTCATTCTATGAGGCCAGCATCATCCTGATACCAAAGTTGGGCAGAGACACAACCAAAAAAGAGAATTTTAGACCAATATCCTTGATGAACATTGATGCAAAAATCCTCAATAAAATACTAGCAAACCGACTCCAGCAGCACATCAAAAAGCTTATCCACCATGATCAAGTGGGCTTCATCCCTGGGATGCAAGGCTGGTTCAATACACGCAAATCAATAAATGTAATCCAGCATATAAATAGAACCAAAGACAAAAAACCACATGATTATCTCAATACATGCAGAAAAGGCCTTTGACAAAATTCAACAGCCCTTCATGCTAAAAACTCTCAATAAATTAGGTATTGATGGGATGTATCTCAAAATAATAAGAGCTATCCATGACAGACCCACAGCCAATATCATACTGAATGGGCAAGAACTGGAAGCATTCCCTTTGAAAACTGGCACAAGACAGGGATGCCCTCTCTCACCACTCCTATTCAACATAGTGTTGGAAGTTCTGGCCAGGGCAATCAGGCAGGAGAAGGAAATAAAGGGTATTCAGTTAGGAAAAGAGGACATCCAATTGTCCCTGTTTGCAGACGATATGATTGTATATCTAGAAAACCCCATTGTCTCAGCCCAAAATCTCCTTAAGCTGATAAGCAACTTTAGAAAAGTCTCAGCATACAAAATCAATGTACAAAAATCACAAGCATTCTTATTCACCAACAACAGACAAACAGAGAGCCAAATCATGAGAGAACTCCCATTCACAATTGCTTCAAAGAGAATAAAATACCTAGGAATCCAACTTACAAGGGATGTGAAAGACCTCTTCAAGGAGAACTACAAACCACTGCTCAACGAAATAAAAGAGGATACAAACAAGTGGAAGAACATTCCATGCTCATGGGTAGGAAGAATCAATATCGTGAAAATGGCCATACTGCCCAAGGTAATTTACAGATTCAATGCCATCCCCATCAAGCTACCAATGACTTTCCTCACAGAATTGGAAAAAACCACTTTAAAGTTCATATGGAACCAAAAAAGAGCCCTCATCACCAAGTCAATCCTAAGCCAAAAGAACAAAGCTGGAGGCATCACACTACCTGACTTCAAACTATACTACAAGGCTACAGTAACCAAAACAGCATGGTACTGGTACCAAAACAGACATATAGACCAATGGAACAGAACACAGCCCTCAGAAATAACGCCGCATATCTACAACTATCTCATCTTTGACAAACCTGAGAAAAACAAGCAATGGGGAAAGGGTTCCCTATTTAATAAATGGTGCTGGGAAAACTGGCTAGCCATATGTAGAAAGCTGAAACTGGATCCCTTCCTAACACCTTATACAAAAATCAATTCAAGATGGATTAAAGACTTAAACGTTAGACCTAAAACCATAAAAACCCTAGAAGAAAACCTAGACAGTACCATTCAGGACATAGGCATGGGCAAGGCCTTCATGTCTAAAACACCAAAAGCAATGGCAACAAAAGCAAAAATTGACAAATGGGATCTAATTAAACTAAAGAGCTTCTGCACAGCAAAAGAAACTACCATCAGAGTGAACAGGCAACCTACACAATTGGAGAAAATTTTCGCAACCTACTCATCTGACAAAGGGCTAATATCCAGCATCTACGATGAACTCAAACAAATTTAAAGAAAAAAACAAACAACCCCATCAAAAAGTGGGTGAAGGACATGAACAGACAATTCTCAAAAGAAGACATTTATGCAGCCAAAAAACACATGAAAAAATGCTCACCATCACTGGCCATCAGAGAAATGCAAATCAAAACCACAATGAGATACCATCTCACACCAGTTAGAATGGCAATCATTAAAAAGTCAGGAAACAACAGGTGCTGGAGAGGATGTGGAGAAATAGGAACACTTTTACACTGTTGGTGGGACTGTAAACTAGTTCAACCATTGTGGAAGTCAGTGTGGCGATTCCTCAGGGATCTAGAACTAGAAACACCATTTGACCCAGCCATCCCATTACTGGGTATATACCCAAAGGACTATAAATCATGCTGCTATAAAGACACATGCACACGTATGTTTATTGCAGCATTATTCACAATAGCAAAGACTTGGAACCAACCCAAATGTCCAACAATGATAGACTGGATTAAGAAAATGTGGCACATATACACCATGGAATACTATGCAGCCATAAATAATGATGAGTTCACGTCCTTTGTAGGGACATGGATGAAATTGGAAATCATCATTCTCAGTAAACTATCACAAGAACAAAAAACCAAACACCACATATTCTCACTCATAGGTGGGAATTGAACAATGAGATCACATGGACACAGGAAGGGGAACATCACACTCTGGGGACTGTGTTGTGGGGTGGGGGGAAGGGGGAGGGATAGCATTGGGAGATATACCTAATGCTAGATGACGAGTTAGTGGATGCAGCGCACCACCATGGCACATGTATACATATGGAACTAACCTGAACATTGTGCACATGTACCCTAAAACTTAAAGTATAAGAATAATAAATTTTAAAAAAATGTATATTTAATTCAGTTTTTTAGTATCATAAATGGCATTGTTTTCTTCATTTCTTTTTCAGTTAGTTTGTTATTGATGTTGATTTTGCACTTTATAAGTTACTGAATTCATGTATCAGTTATGAAACTTTGTGGTAGAGTATTAGGTTTTTAAATATATGTAAGATCATGCCATCTTGAAAGAGGGCAAGTTACCTTCCTTTTATTTTGATATGGAACCCCCTACCCCACCTCCTTTTTTTCCTCTTGCCTAATTGCTTTGGCTAGGACTTTCAGTACTAGGCTGAATAAAATGGGTGGAAATGAGCATTTTTTTTTCTTGTCTGACCTCTTAGAGGAAAATCTGGCTTTTTTTCAGTCAGCATAATATTAGCTGTGGTTTAATCAGATATGAACTTCATTAAGTTGAGGGATGTTGTTTATATACCTGATTTGCTAGGAGTTATCATAAATAAATATTGAATTTTATAATTTTTTTCTGCATCTATTGTGATGATCATATTTTTTTTCTTTCATTCTATGGATGTGATGAATTGCATTTATTCATTTGAGGCTTTCTTTCATTCCTGGAACAAATGCTACTTGATTATGGTGCATTATCTTTTCGATGTGTTGTTATATTTGGTTTGCTTGTATTTTTTTTTTTACCACTTTTGCATCTATATTTATTGAAGATATTGGTCTGTCATGTTCTTTCATTATGTCCTTGACAGGCTTTGATATCAGAATAATGCTGGCTTGTAGAATGAGTTAAAAAGTATTTCCTATTTTAAAAATTTTTGGAATAGTTTGAGAAGAATTTGTGTTAGTTCTTCTTTGTAAACGTTCTAGAATTCAGTAGAATGCCATCCAGTTCTGGGCTTTTCTTTGTTGACAGACATTATTACTGATTGAATCTCCCTGTGATTGATCTGTTCTGGGTTTCTAATTTTTCCAGGTTCAATCTTCGTAGGTTATATGTGTCCAGGTATTTATCCATTTCCTCTAGATTTTCTAATTTGTTGGCATGCAGATGTTCATAGCAGGCATAGTCGTTCACAGCAGATTCTTGTATTTCTGTGGTGTCAGTTGTACTGTCTTCTTTTTTATTGTTAATTTTATTTCTTTGGGTATTTTCTCTTTTTTCTTAGTTTAGGTAAAGGTTTGTTGATTTTGTTTATCTTTGCAAAAAAACTTTTTATTTTGTTGATCTTCTTTTATTTTTTAAGTCTCTATTTCATCTAGTTCTGCTCTATTCTTTTTTTCTACTAATTTTGGGTGTAGTTTGTTTTTGTTTTTCTAATTTCTTTAGGCACATCATTAGATTGTTGGAATCTTTGGACTTTTTGACATTGGATTTTACTACCTTTCCTGTTAGTACTGCTTTTGATGTATCTCATAGATTAAGGTATATTGCGTTTCCATATTCATTTGTTTAAAAAATGCTTTTATATTTACTTCTCAATTACTTCATAGATCCAATGGTTGTTAAAGAGCATGTTATTTAATGGGCATGTATTTATACAATTTTCAGAGTTCATGTTATTAATTTTTAGTTTTATATTATGGTCTGACAATATGTTTGATATAATTTTTATTCTTTTATATTTGGTGAGCTCTGTTTTGTGGCCTGATCTATAGTCTATGATGAAGACTGTTTCATGTGCTGATAAGAAGAACATACATTCTTGAAACTTTTGAATAAATCTTCTTTAAGTGTCTGTTATGTCCATTTGGTCTACAGTGCAGTATAAGTCTGATATTTCTTTGTTAATTTTCTGTCTGGATGCTCTGTTCTATGATAAAACTGGGGTGTTAAAGCCCAAAACTATACTTTTTCTGCACTCTATTCCTTTTTTTTAGCTCTAATAACATTTCTATATATATCAGAGTACTCTGCTCTTGGATGCATGTATATTTACAATTCTTATAACCTCCTGATAATTTGATTCCCTTATCTTTATATAATGACCTTCTTTATCTCTTTTTATGTTTTTCACTTATTTTTTCCCATCCCTTCCCTATCAGTCCAAGTGTGTCCTTACAGTTGAAATGTGCTCCTTACAGGCAATATATAGTTGGATTTTGCTTTTTTTTTTTCCAGTAAGTGTATATCTTTTTAACAAGGGAATTTAAACAATGTACATTCAAAGTTGTCATTGATAGGTGATTGTTTTGTGTATCCATGTTTCTTACTTCTTTTATTGTTTAATTTTGCAATATGGTGGTTTTCTCTATTAATAATATTTTATTTCTTTATGTTTCTCATTGTGTACATGGTTTACCCAATATTTTGCTACTTTAGTATGTTTTCATGATGGTAGATATTGTCCTTTCACTTACAGATGTAGAATGTCCTTTAGCCTTCCTTGTAGGGCTTCTCTAGTGGTGATGAATGGCCTCGGGTTTTGCATGTGTGTAAAATATGTGATTTGCTTTCCATTTCTGAATGATAGCTCTGCTGGATATAATATTCTTGGCTAGCCAATTTTTTTTTTTCCCACAGCACTTTGAATATATTATCCCATTGTCTTTTAGCCCATAAGAGGTTTGCAAAATATCTTCTGTTAGTCTTTTGGGGAATCACTTTTATATGACTTGGTGCTTGTTCTTTTGCTATTCTTACAATTTTGTATTTGTTTTTGGCTTTTGACAGTTTAACCATAAGGTGCCTAAAAGAGGTCTTTTTGAGTTCAATGTATTTGTTTTATTTCAGTTCCCTATATTTTGAAGTCTATATCTCTTTAAATACTTGTGAAAATTTCAGCTATTATTTTATTAAATAGGTTTGCTATGCCTTTTCTCATTTTTTCTACTTCTGTATATTCCAAAATTCCAATATTTGTTCCTTTGATGATATCTCATATTTCACATAGGCTTTCTTCATTCTTTTCATTATTTGTCTGTTTTTTTTCCAAAAGACCTGCCTTCAATTTTAGAAATTATTTATTCTGCCTGATTTAATCTATTATTGAAGCTCTGTGTTGTATTTTTAAAATTTTATCTATTGAATTACTCAGTTCCAGGATTTCTATTGGGTTCTTTTTAAGATAATATCTATCTCTTTGTTGAATTTCTCATTTACATCATACATTGTTTTTCTGATTTCTTTGTATTGTGTATCTGTGTCCTCTTGTATCTCTGAGTATTCTTAAAAGCATTATTTTGAGGTCCATTTTTGGTATTTCATAGGTTTTCTTTCTTTGGGGAGGGGGTCTGTTACTAGAGAATTATTATATTCTTTTTGAAGTGTTCAGTTTCCTTGCTTTTTAATATTTCTTTTTTTCTTACATTGATGTCTGCACAACTGATAAAACAGTCTTATCTTCCAACATATGTAGTAGCTTTAATAGGGAAAGACTTTTTTCCTATAGATAAATCTACAGTGTCAATTTAACAGGGTACTTTGGCTAAGGTTCTGGGTGGGTACCATAGTGTAGTCTTTACATTATTTTTTTTTTTTTTAGCTATAATCAATATCGATGGTATCTGTACGTTCTTCAGTGGCTTAAGCTGTAGTTGTTTGTGGAGGCTGTGGTGAGTATTTTCTGGGAATTGGGGCACTGGGTAAGTCAGTCCTCAGGCCCATGGGTGGCAGGCTGGGGCAACAGCTGTGGTGGCAGCAGGCCCTGGGAAGACCAGTCTTTGGGTCCCTGGGCAGCTCGCATGAGAATTAATGGTGGTGGCAGTACGTTCTGGGTGGGCTGATCCTTGGGCCCATAAGTGGCATGTCAGGGCCAATGGGTAGCATGTGTGGGCACCAGTAGTGTTTAGCTTTGTTTTTAAATCATTCGGAACTAGTTTGAAAATAAACATTTATTGAAAGATAAGCAATTTAATCAAAATGTATACTAAGAATAGGTAAATAATATTATACTAGATGTATTACTTTTGATGAGCAGATATAAGGTACATTTTCTTATTAATTTAAGCTTCTTGATATTTGGAGGCAATTTTCTATGGTTTCTTTCATTTTTGCACATCCTGCAGCCTATTTTTAAGGGTTCTAAGTTTTCATTACTTCAGGTATGATACAAATACATTGTGTGCATAATACCCATGTAGTTCCCTTTGTGTCTTCTCTATGGAATTTAAGAGAAATGATGAACAGTGAACATGAAGCTTCTGCAGCTTGCTGTGCAATGAATAATACAACCTTTTTCTCTGACCCAGGTGTCTCATGTTTCTTGTCAGCAGTCATGAAACTGTCAAACTAACATATAAGCTTGAAAATAAGGTAAAAATTTATACCCTCCACAATTCTTGAAACTATCCATATACAATTTCCTGTATTACTTAGTGGTTACTAAAGGAGGGTAAATTAGACATTTGTGTTAAAATACACGCAAAATGGCAACAGATTTGCAAAAAAAAAAATGCATACGGTGGTTGTAATTCTTCTACAATTTGTAATCCAAATATACAGTTTTAAAATTTAGTTAAAATTGGATGGGCATGTTATAGTAAAAATAAATATTCCATTAGCTGAATGGCAAACTGATTGGATCTGCATAGTTATCTGAATT